>NC_047087.1:271644673-271677173 GCF_902459505.1 Geotrypetes seraphini
ACATAATGCATTATTTTCTCACCAGTATTCTGCTGCTTCGTCCTTGCTTTATAAAACATTTAATAGTTTGCTTTAAATACATCAACATGCTGATATATGATTGCCCTTTGTATGCCTCCTAGAGAAATCATGCACTCTTTTCCTACTGTGCTTTGCATGATTTGTCACCAGCAATGAGGCCTCCTTTCAGAAGAAAAGAGATGCTAAGGTCTTCATTTTCTCTTTTGTACAATCAGCTACTCCATGCATAAAGGCTATTAGTCCTAGTGAAGGATGGACCACTGGTGGGGCTACAGTCATCATAATTGGAGACAACTTCTTTGATGGCTTACAAGTTGTATTTGGAACTATGTTAGTCTGGAGTGAGGTAAGCTTTCTAAATCGGTGGTCTTTGAACTACTACATTTTTTTTTCAAGAATGATTTCAGCAAGTTGTCAATAATCTATTGACATGAGGTATCATGAGATTTTATTTCAAAGTACCTTTTTAGCCATGAATTCACATGCGGCAATAGACTGCACACAGGAAATATAATTGAGGTACATCAAGGCCCTCTAGTGGAAGACTTGCTATAGGAATTCTTTCAATACAATTGAACAATTAGTGTTACAAACTACTAGAAGCAGACTTAGGGAGACATATGGAGGCAATTTTCATATGAATTGTGCCCTGTGGCCTTTCCTGCAAACTAAAACCAGGGATCATTTGTAGACATTTTCCTTAACAAACTGTAGAATCAAGCTTATATGTGACATCAAGAAGGTTGAATTTTGAGATGATGGCCCGATTTAAACCCATTTCAGCAATTATATCTAATTGGCATTCGTCAGTACTACTATTCTCACATTTTTAACCTTGTTTATTGTATGATTTTTACAGCTGATAACACCCCATGCCATCAGAGTTCAGACTCCACCACGACACATTCCAGGAGTTGTGGAAGTAACTCTTTCGTACAAATCTAAGCAGTTCTGTAAAGGTGCACCTGGACGATTTGTCTACACAGGTAGTGTTAGCATTTTCCACCTTGTTTCAAAATTGTTGCATGCCCTCAGAATTTATATTTTAAAGTGTTTTAATGCAAGACATGCCAACAAATTAATGCAGCACACAAAACTTATTAACATTAGTTGAAAGTGTTATTTTTATAAAAGTTGTAGGAAATTCTGGGCTATGGCCTTCTTCTTTTAATTAAAACTGTAAGATGCATTTTCAGAATATACAAAGGTTGCAACTTTTCGGTTCATAGACAGTAACGCGGAAGACAAAGGCGCGCGCCGACAACTGAGCGCAAGACAGAGGCTTGTGCTGAAGAAGAAGACTGTTTTTAGGGGCTCCGACGGGGGTTTTTGTTGGGGAGCCCCCCCCCCCACTTTACTTAATAGAGATCGCGGTGGCGTTGTGGAGGGTTTGGGGGGTTGGAACCCCCCACATTTTAGTGAAAACGTAACTTTTTCCCTAAAAACTGGGAAAAAGTTAAGTTTTCAGTAAAATGTGGGGGGTTACAACCCCCCAAACCCCCCACAATGCCCCCACAACGCGGCACGATCTGTATGAAGTAAAGTGGGGGGGGGCTCCCCAACAAAACCCCCCATCGCAGCCCCTAAAAACAGTCTTTTTCTTCGGCGCGCGCCTCCGCACTGCGCTCAGTTGTCTGCTCGTGCCTTTGTCCCGGCGCGCTTTTGACCTGACACCCAACTTTTCCACCCTCATATTAATTTACTGTAAGATAAATACAGCATAGTGACTATACGTTTCAAGCTCATCATATAGGACATGGTATCCCTTATAAGAGCACTGAGTAAAAGGAAAGGTAGGGTCATAGCCTGTCTGACCTGGAAATTTCTGTCTGATTTGCATTGCTGCTGGATTGATAGAAACAATGAGATAATCATTATAAATTACACTCAGCAGTGAAAACCGAGCCCGGCTTCAATGTATTTCACAATATGAAAATTACTTGGCCCCCTTAAGGAGGGGAGAGGCTGAATCCCTAGGGCATCTGTTTCCTATCAGTGTCCCACCAAGCTTGCAGTCTGACTTGGCATTCTAACATTTAACCTTCTCAGCATGAGATGTTCCATAGGGCAACTAGACTGCAGAAAAATGAAACAGGAGGGTAGTGTTGTGCATTGAGTCTCCGGAAAGCACAGAAGTCGAGACACAGTGATATGAAAGTACCTTTTTTTTCTGTTCCAAGAACAGACCCTATTAGTCACACGTAGTGAGAAAATGGTACTGTTTCTCAGCAGGCTAAGTGGCGGCCTATCCCCATCTATCCATGCCTTTTTGCCCGCTGCTTTCAACTATTATAAAGATACAATTACCTTGGGAGAGTGTGGCAGTTCAGTTGATTAGCACGGTGAATTAAAAGAATGAGTCACAAATGACATGTCCAGCTCTTCTCTACTAGTCCTTTGTATTCCCAGCATACCTCACCCCTGTTGTAAGAAGGTCAAAAATGAGAGAGAGAGAACAATTTTCAAGCAGCTAGCACTTAGGAGCAGAATTAACAATCATTCTGTATGTAATTGCCAGTTAATAGTAAATTGCCCGCTAGACTGTAAAATACAATATAAACCAGTGGGCACCTAAAATTAAATTAATGAGATATTTGCGGCATTTAAAAGTGCAATGCAAATTAATAGTCATTTTCAATATTTCTTTTAACAGTTGCCCAATAGTGTTAGTAAATAATAATTAAAAATAATGCACACCTGAAAATGCCATTGCATTGAATTGCAGCTTTCTGTTCATTTTACAAGAAGCAACACTTTAGCAGCTTAAATGGAATACCGGTGATTACTTTTTAATTAGAATATGAGCATCAACGTGTTATTTCATTAAATTAAAATGTAATTTTTATGCTTCTAATTGAAATTTTGTCACAGTTAAAACCACACTTTTGTAAACACACATTAAAGTGGATCATTCTGATTTCGTTTGTATGTACATGCATGCCTGTTACTGTTTCTTAAAGTGTCTGTTTTGCTTAATGATTGCCTATTAAAAGGAATGTAAGTGAACTGATATGCTTTGCTTCTCTTCAAACGTAGTTCCTGAGCAAGCCATAAATATTGCCCATTCGGGTCCCTGTTATACTAAATCACTTTCGTGTTTTGCAGTTAATACACATTAACATAAAAAGTTAACCAGTGGTACCTTATCTTATTTCTTATTAATTGCAACATTCCTCCATTGGAGTTCAATACATATAGTAACATAGGGCTCCTTTTACGATGCTGCGTTAGCGGTTTAACGTGTGTAATAGCGTGTGCTAATTTGCCGGCCGTGCTAGCCACCACCGCCTCCTCTTGAGCAGGCGGTAGTTTTTTGGCTAGCGCGGGGGTTAGAGCGCGCTAAAAAGGCGTGTGCGATAAAGCCGCTAACACGGCTTTGTAAAAGGAGCCCATAGTAAATGACGGCAGATGAAGGCCCAAATGGTCCATCCAGTCTGTCCAACCATGCACGCTCCCTAATCAATCATTACATTTAAATGGTCCTTTTTCTAATATATTTCTGGGCCAGAAACCCAGAGCCCTGCCCGGTAGTGTGCTTAGGTTCTATCTACTGAACGAGTCTCCGTCAAAGCTCATCCAGCCCATCTTAACCATCCCAGTCATCGATGCCCTCCCCAGCCTGTCCTCAACTGAATGTCCATATACGGGAAACAGACCGTGAAACCAGATCATTAAATACATCTTCTATTTGATATAAACAAATTTTTTCAATAAAAATGTCTAATAGAATACTGCCTCGGCGTTCCTAACTTGGATTCCAGCATTTACACCAGATTTTAGCAGGCATAAGTCCAGTGTCTAAAGTTAAGCATGGGATTTGGCACTATTAGGAACAAGCCATGATGTGAAATTTGCCTAAGCTGAAGAGACAAAACTTTGATAATAGTTCTTGGGGACATTCCCAGCACTTGGGGAAAAGCAGCAGTGCTGCTGTTGTGGGACGGTGGTTGCTGTCACTTGTTAACTGAGCCATTAACATGGAATATAATAAACTACACCTCTGTAATTTTCCTCATTATCTTCTACATTAGTAGTTCACATGCTTTAATAACACCTGCATTGACTACAAGGTACACCCCCCCCTAATTCAACGTTGGTATTAGGTGTATAATGCAGTAGTCAGTGAGGTGTTATGTTACTATGGGCTGGAGAGGGCTTCAATGGCTGGGAGGGTTTAGATGGGATGGAGTAGGCTTTGATGGAGATTTCAGCAGTTGGAACCCAAGCACAGTAATGGGTAGAGCTTTGGATTCTTGCCCAGAAATAGCTAAGAAGAAAAAAAATTAAATTGAATCAGGTTGGGCAGACTGGATGGACCATTCAGGTCTTTATCTGCCGTCATCTACTATGTTACTATGTAGGTGGAGAGGGTAGGAGGTGCCCAAGAACCCCCTCTCCACCCCCTGCTCCTTTCCTGCCCCCATGCCACACTCACACCCTCCCTTCCCCTCCAACCTCTTTAAATCTTCACCAGCATTAGCAGTTTCTCCGGCCTGCTGCTCTCGCCAGAGTTAGCTTTCTCTCTGATGTCACTTCCTGGCCCAGCAACCCGGAAGTGATTTCAGAGGGGAGCCAGGCTGATGTGAGCAGAATGCCAGAGAAGTTGATCATTCTGGTGAAGATGTAAAGAGGTACGGAGGGAGGGGAAGAGTGTGAGTCTGGCATGGGGGACCAAAGAGATGCCGGTGCCCCCACCAAGATGGCACCTGGGGCAGTTTGTCGTTCCCCCCCTACTACATCACTAGCAGGAGTTAATGAGGAATATGGGGGCAATTCAATAAAGTGAGTGCTAATAATTAAGTGCTAAATTAGTGTGTAAATTATCAGTTTACTGGCATATATGCACATATGTGCACACATACACATGTAAATGCCAATAATCCAGCTACATGCCTTTCTGTAATTATGTGCATATCTTCAATAGTATGCAGGTGGGTGTTCAATTGGGTGAGCCTGGGCAGAGAATGGGTGGGGCTCACACATATGTAACTTATAAAATACTATAAATTATGTATGTATATCCCAAATCTAGATACAAGCATTTACACCAGATTTGTGCTCATGTCTAACCACATACACATATATCTTTCTAGCTACTTTCCTTTATAGAATAAGCTCCAAATAGTTACCCTCTTTAGAGTCATCCTTAACAGCATAGGCTCAACACAAGCCCTTAACCCTTTTGTAGCACTGGTTCCTAACTCAATCTTTGGAGCACTCCAGGCCAGTCAGGATTCCGGGATATCCTCAATGCACATACATGAGATACATTTGCTCACGCTGATTCCTTGATATGCAAGTCTATCTTATGTGTATTCATTGTAGATATCTTTAAGACCTGACCGGCTTGGTGTAACCTTAGGATTGGATTATGAAGCACTCCTTTTTTGGAGTCTAATCTATAAAGAAAAGTAGGTGCTTACATTTCCTTATAGAATACTAGTGTTGGGTATATATACACATATGTCTTCAAACATAAGCACGTTTGCTGAAAAGCTGGTATAAGTGCTCACACCTCGATTGGGAAGATACGCATGGAAATTCTAGTATTTCATAATGTAAGCCTATATGTGCCCCATCCATGCTCTGCCCAGACTCTACCCACGTGAAAGTTCACCTTCAAAGATAGCGTATACTGTAGCTGGATTATTGTGGTTAATGCTTGTACTATATGGGCCAGATTCTCTAAACGGCGCCTAAATCAGGAGCCGCCTACTACGTCTCAATCATGCTTAGGTGCCATTTAAAGAATTGTGGCTAACGGCACCTGCCACAAAAGTTAAGCATCTGCAATGTAGGCCAGGGTTTCGCTGGCCTTCATTGCCGATGCCTACGTTCTTTTGAGAATCACATCTAATGACGTGTAAGGTCATCGCCCTTATCCACACCTATTTTGACCTTAAGGCACCATTGGACACCTCCTTAGATGCGATTTTGATATCTACCTCCGTAGATGTCTACCGGCGCATGCTTTTTTTTTTTTTTTTAAAGCGAGTTTTTAGCATGCCAAATAAAGCAATTAAGTTAGGCGGCTGTACTGCTTCTACCACTGCCTAACTTAGGTTGACATTTCTAGAATCAGGCCCTATGTGTTCGCATATGTGCATAAATGACTACACTGCTGGGATTACTGTATTTACTTGTTGCCTAAATCTAAGTGTTAACATGGCAGTTAACTATTTTTTACTGCCATGAAAAGCTGTGTTTCAACACACAATGGGAGAAATTCAATAAATGGCGCTATTCTATAATGCAGCAAATCGCAAACTGTGTGCTGCAGAGAGATTCCCGAGTGTGCCACCAGGGGTTGAAGGACATATGTCACTTCTGGCGTCGGTGCCTCTCCTCCGTCCCCACACAAGCCTCGTTTCATTTTGTATGAGCTCGGGGCCGTGTCTGGATGGCCTCCGAGTGTGCGTGGACGTCGACGTGATAACCTTGTGGGCACGCATGTGATGTCATCACGCATTCTCGGAGGCCCTCCAGACAGGGCCCTGAGTTCAGAGAAAACAAGATGAACGGGGCGGGGCTGGGGCTGGGGGTGAGGGTGTGCCACAGGAAAACATTTGCTCCATTAGTGGGCCGGAGCAAAAAAAGGTTTGCGGGACACTGCTACGAGTAAGGGTTCATGGTCTTTATGGAAAATTGCTTAGCACCAATTCCCCTGCTTAACTTTAGACACCAGACGTATGCCTGCTGAAATCACTGGGACAGTATTCTATCACACGTGCAACTATTCGGAATTAGAGAATGACACGGTGACAAAATTCATCACCGTTCCCGTCCCCGCGGATAACCGCGGTAAACAATCTTCATGTCATTCTTTAAGGAGAGAGGAAAGAATCAGAGTATGAATGGCCACAACCACTGACCCACAAGCTTTGCTTTGACGAATGCTGGTGTAGAAGGACTGAGGTTGAAACAGACACTACAGAATGACAGTCTCTGGTATCCAGAGCAGATATTGTGATGTCATAATGCCTCATTCCACCAGTGCCTAAGAACCAATCACATCAGTTATGTCACAATGGCTTCATTATCCTTGGCTCACATAAGCACAGCCACTGACCCGCAAGCTTTGCTTTGAAGAATACTGGTGTAGAAGGACTGAGGCTGAAATAGACATTAAAAAATGACATGGGATTATTTCCCACAGTTATCCGTGGGAACGGGAACGGTGATGAATTTTGTCACCGTGTCATTCTCTATTCGGAATGCCCCTGACACTCCCATGGCCACCCCCTTTTCAGTTATATGCTAGAAGAGTTAGACTTCATGTCTTATAGAATAGCACAGAGCCAGATGCATGCACAAATTTTAATAAGTGTCAATTGACTTCAACAATTGGGTGTTAACACTGAATTGTCTCAAATAAACTGAACCAAGTAATCAAATGAGATGTTGGCAATGAGCAGTCAACATGTCCAAAACGTGAATAGAAAAAAAAAAGAAGCAATCTTGAGTATAAGGAACTATTTTACGGGCTTTAATATATGAGAATAAATAATTATTTCTGCAAAAAGCATTGCATTTAGTATCAAAATATGAGATATTGTTCTTCCGAAATCATCTGCATTGAAAGATATTCCTTATTACGTTTGGTTTGGAACTAGTTTCAGAAAAATTCAAATTCATTTGGTCACTATACTTTGTATCTCCAAGCCAATTTGTTTTCAGTTTTTCTGTCTGATCCCTTATTTTGGCCAGTTTCCATCATTTAGCCCCTATCCACATTTCAATCCATGAGCAGAACTGATCTCACGTTTCTGAAGTATTTAAGGATCTTTTGTGTGCATTCAAATGTGATTTTGTCAATAGCACTGTTACAGTGTTTAGAGTCAATAGCTCCCTTCCATCACAGCCAACACAAACTAACTGTCTCATAGGTCAGTGCTCTTTAAACAAATTACTTGTATCCACAGAGTAAATGATTGCTAATTGCCTCCCACAAATCATACTATTTTTTACTATGCTAAATGCAGGGCAAATTGTGTCTTAAATATAAGCTTCCTATGCTTTCTACAACTAATTGTAACTATTAGCTCGGAAACAGGTATGCTGCAAAAAGCTCTATCAAAAGGTGAAACATTGGAAATGGCTCTATAACCAAGGAAACAATTGTCATGTAATATAGCTGGACACCTATAAAAATTTCCATAAAAATTCTTGTTCCATAAACATTCCTATACAAATTTACACCTGAAGTGAATCAGATGGAACTATGTGCATGTGCATATGTACTTTATTAGGTATGCAAATATCTCATATAATTCCCAGTTCTAACCAAATGCTTCCCTCAGAAATGCCTATATGCAGATTGACCAGCCCCAAAGTATCTGATACCCTAGGCAAACCTTCAGATGTGCATCCCTCCCTAACAGCCCTCCCCTGCCTTGTTTGGCATCTCCTTTACCTTTCCTAGCTCTCCTCCCTCAAGGTGTCCAGTATCTCTCTCCTGTCCCACTCCCATACTGCACTTCTGTCCTTCCTCCCCCTTCCTACCACCATGAAGTGCTCTGTGGCTTCCCTTCCCTAATCCCTCCAGAATGGCATTCTTAAGGCTCACTGCTACAGGTACAAGGCCTTGAGCATTTGTGCATATTCAGTGCCTGCCATGTCCCTTCTCCTTTAAAACAGTAAGTTTGGAGAAAGTGGGACCCAGCAGGCCTTGAGTGTGCACAAATGCTTAAGGTCTCATACCATCACTGATGAGTCTTTTGTACACTTGCTAACTGCAGCCTCTTTCCCCCCCCCCCCCCCATTCCAAAAAAAAATTGTGCTGCTCCAGGCATAACATGCTTTAATACCATTAAACCAGTTAGACTATATGGTCACCAGTGACTTATTTCTTCCTTGGATCTTCAGATGGCCGTCAGGGCATATCACTCCAGATTTCACAGACCTTATCTTCATTGATCCATTTTCCAAATTTTCAATAAACAATACTTAAATTTATGCCTACGTTTCCTATCTTTTTTTCTTTCTTTCTTAAAAGGCAACTTATCTTTTTGATTGATGCTTCACCCTTCCCGACATGAATTCACATTTCAAAAACTCTTCTTCAGGGTTGAGATGGTTACCTGTTGCAACATTAGAAAAACTTTTTAAAAAATATCTTCAAAGCTGAATCCTTTGCTGAATGTTTGGTAAGGAGATGTTATAAATAAATATAAACAAATATAAAACATCTCCTTATTAAACTTTCAGCAAACGCAGTTCAAACAACATGGTTGCGGCATCTCTTCTGCTGCTTACTTTTAAACTCATCAGCTGATCACAACTCCATTTAATAGCCAATCAACAGCCAGTATTTCTGCACCAATCAACTCATACTAAAGTCATCCATTCAAGTTCTTCATTTAGTCCCTCAGGAGCTAAGGTGTTCAAATACAATATCGATTGCTGTTCCTTCCAATTTAATCGCTATTCTATATTACCACCCTCCCATCAATAATTCTCCATTTAATATCCTTTAATGTATGCTTCATTATTTGCCTATGGGGCACCAAGGGAGCTGCATCATTATCTGTATGAACTCAAGATTTATGTTCAGTTGATCGAGTTTTGATTGAAGTATGGTGCGCCCAATATATAGCTTATCACATGGGCACTGTGTCAAATAAACCACCTTAGTCATGTCACAATCAGTGATATGGTTTGCATAGTATTTATTGGCAGTATGTGGGTGCACCCAGGTTTCTCCAATGCCAGTGAGTATCATTGGAAATGTCCAAAAATTGTATGATAATCATAAGCCTTCTTACATTGCACAGGTGATATACTCATATTAATCATTTCTCCTCTGTTTCTAGATCTTAAGTAAGAGAACATAGGTTTATCTGGGCATTTGTCCCATGAAAGATGTGCAGCGTGCCAATGTTGCATTATAATCTGATTTATTTGGGGCAAGAGGGGGGGTATATTTTTGTACAAATATCAATCCTGGATCACTCTTCACCCCTTCATGGTGCAGCAATAACTCCCTTTGAGCATATATAGCTCATAAATATGCCATCTGCACAGTCTTAGGGTATCCATGTTGATAAAATCTAGTCTTTAATATCTTAGCTTGCATCTTATATTCATCCATAGAAAAATAAATCCTTCTGAGTCATAACAATTAACTAATTGGTGAACTCTGTCTTAGACCATAAGGATGAAAGCTATGAAAGCATAGGAAACTGTTCTTGTGTGTAGATTTGCGATATAATGTGTACCTAAAATCTCATCCAGCTTAAAAATATGAACATCAAAAAATTTATACTTTTGGTAGCATATGTAGCTGTAAATTGAACACAGGAATCTATAGTATGGCATAAACTATGTCTGTCTACTGTATAAGATGGGTTTGTACCCAAACCATGTAAAAGTGCATTTATTCTTGCTTATTTTTATATGCATATTTATTTATTTAATTTGACATAATAGCTCTTTCTCTGTATAAAACATGCTTTACATCTAAAAAATGCTTCAAAAGGTTAAGCCCTTAGGCCCGGATTCTGTATAAGATGCCCGGTCACAGAAGCCGACGGGCATCCTATACAGATTCGTGCCTAAGCCCGTCTAAAATGAACCTGATTTTCTAACCAACATCCATGTTGCAGACACTGGTTAGAGAATCAGGATCCTGCTGAGTTTATCACGGCAAGGGATCTCCCTGCCACAATAAGTTTAGTGACAACCCGTCCCCACTCCCCGCGAAGACTACCGGCAGGAAGGATGCCCAATCCCTCCTGCCGGGCACCTCCCCAAATGAATACGGTAGGAGGGATGTACAGTCCCTCCTGTCCGGCACCCCCCTCCCTAACAAACCTGGCAGGAGGGATGCCCAATTCCTCCTGCCTGGACCTCCCCCCCCCTTGGTAGATCTTTGGCAGGAAGGATGCCCAATCCCTCCTGCTGGAGCCCCCCAAAATGAACACGGCAGGAGGGATGCCCAGTCCCTCCTGTCCAGCACTCCCCTCCCTAATGAATCTGGCAGGAGGGATGCCCAATCCTTCCTACCCGGAACCCCCCACCCCCCTCGGTAGATCTTCAACAGAAGGGATGCCCAATCCCTCCTGCCAAGAACACCCTCCCCTGTAGATAAAGTAGCCCACCCCCTGTACCTACCTGGACCCCAGCACCCTCACTCGAACCCCTCCTAACCCCACCCGAACCCCCTGGACCCCCTTTAACCTTGTTTGTTGGCTTACATTGTACACGTCTCCAGCTGGCCTAGGGAAATGTGTATGGTCACCTTGATCTGCTAAGGCTTCTTTCAGGCTAAACCACGTCTGCGTCTAGCCTTAGGTGAGCTTAGATGGGCTTGTGCACCTCCCTAGGCTCCCAGAAGTGCCTCCAATGTAGGCGGCCTGCCTCGGGAGAGTTGTTTTGGGTTTTTTTTAAAGTGTGTTCCGATTGGCTGGTTAGACAGCGATAGGACACCTATCGCCACCTACAATCAGGATGCCGTTTATAGAATCAGGGTCTTAATGTCTGGTTGTTTATTGATCAAGTTTGGTTATGATATTGGCTGAGCTCAAGGCCTGTAAAAGTCAAAGTAGGACAGATATTCTTGACTTTCTGTCAATCTCTTTTCTTCAGAGCAGATGTGGCACCCTTTCAAACACTCATATATTGGGCTTCTAAATTGTTTATAAATTGAAAATTGAAGTGTTTACGAAGGGCTGCTGAAAAGTTCTCAGCCCAACCAAGAAGAGAATGACATGGATATGGTTCAATCAATGATCTGCAACAATAGAATTTTATTTCTGTAAATTGGCACTTAACAAAATAAGATAGCACGCTTTTCAGCTATGGTGGCAAAATAATGCTCAGAATTTAGGAAGTTTTGATTGGTTGGGCTGAGAACTTTTCAGCCACCCCTCGTGCTTTCATTGGGGTACAAATCAGTGTTTCTTGGTATTTTCACATTATAGGTGCTGTTGGTGGGGACCCCCTTTCCAGCACAAAAGTCACAAAAATGAGTGAAAAATACAAAACAAACCAGGGCAGGGGTGACAAAAGTAGTGTATTTCTGTTGTTTATCCAATAATCTAGACACGTTGCAATGGTCTCCCGCCATCTCCCCTCCGCTCTCCATGGGTCGGGGACTGCCCCTGGCCGCGTGTGCAGCAGCCCAACGTCCCAGCCCACACTCGGCCACAGGACACTGGAGCCGGAGGCGCCCCAAGGACGCTCCCCGCCGCGGGAGCGCACCAGCAAGGCGAGAGGCAAACAAATTGCCGCTGCAGTGGGTGAGCGGAAGGGAAGCCGCGTCCGCCTCGTGTGATGCTGGATCGAGAGGGGCGACCTCCCCTCCGCTCACCCCTAATCTATCCTGCCCTCCTCCCCCTCCCCCCCCTACCCCTAGCCGATTGGCCCCCAAGGCTTCGGCCGATTTGTCTTCGCTCCTCCCTATGTGGCTCGGAGCTTGTTTTTTAATCCAATAATCACTTTTTTTAATTTTTATTTTTGCATTAGCATGTTTTATTGTTGCTTAAAGTCAAAAGCTACTTTAAAAATGTTATTCTGCCTTATTCTTTAGACCAAGAGCGTGTATGCCCCATAAAAGCAGAATTCGAAATATACACTATTACGGTAGATATATTTTGTTCTGTTAAAGGGTTTTAAATAAAAAGTGCTATCTGGGAAAGCAGATAAGCCCTAAACATGACTGAAAATAAATAAATTTATATTGTTGCTAGCTAGAAAGCCTTTTAAACACTGCATATTCCAGAACGGTAGTTTTTAAAACAGTGGCAACACATTTAACAGGGTGTTTGTTGTCCCTTTTCTCTTCTGTCTCAAAGGAGGCCAAAAGAATGAGACATACCATTTGTGCTGTTGCACAAAAAGACTATTTGTCCTAATCAGTGACACCCATTTACTAGAATTGCTTAAAATGAACTATACTTCATACAGAAATCACACATTTAGAGTGTTCCATTCATCATCTGAAAATTGAGGGCCAGTAAACTTTTCTGTTCCTCCAGCAGGATCATAGACATGCATCAAAACGTTACAAAATGATTGGTGAGAGGGACCTGTCACCCATTTTTCAAGGAAGAGGAACATTATTTGCTAATTTCCCAACCAAGCCAGTGACAGGGTGCTTCGTCTTTAGACCCATGGTGACCAACATGGCCTTTTTGTTATTAGTACAAGTCAAGCGCTTTTTGGCTGTTACTAACAAGACACATTTGTCTATCATCAGAAGGCGCTTTATTTATTTTTTTTCAAGTGACTGTGACTAAAGTGTGCTCTCGGTGTCATGATTGGCTGCGCTGCTCCAAGTTGTGGCTACGCTGGTCGCCGAGGAACTGATAAATCACAAAGTTTTCAAGTCAAGGTGAAGGTATTGACTCTGCTGCACCAAAAAACTGACAAAATGGAGTGGTGAGGAAACAGTAATTCATCTTCATAAAAAGGACAAAAGAGTCGTCTAAAAGTTTCATCCACAACAAATGCAGAAATTTGAAAGTTTGATTCCTATTAGGTTTTTCCCTTTTTTTTTTTTTTCTTAGGGGTCCTTTTATCAAGCTGCGGTAGGAGTTTAACGCTTATAATACTGCGCGTTAAACCACCGCGCTAGCTGCTAACACCTGCATTGAGCAGGCGTTAGTTTTTTAGACAACCGCATGGATGAAATGTCCGACGCGCTAACCCTGCTTGCGTGGCTTGATAAAATGAGCCCTTAGTTTGCTAGGATAAATAAATAAAAATGTGTTTTCCTTAAATTGCATCAATTTGGATTCCTTATGTTAATTCAAGACTTTATTAATAATAATAATAATAATTTTATTTATATGCCGCCATACTGGGGAGCTTCTAAGCGGCTCACAGCATGAGGAAAAAGCAATACATACATACATTTTCAATGAAAATCACAATAAAATTCAATAAAAAGCAATGCATACATTTCAATAAAATTGATCGGAATAAAAGTACAAACATTACAATAAAATTGAACAAGATAAAAAGGCAAACCATGCAAATAAGAAGCATGAAAATCAAATGGAAACATGGTTAAAGAAAGAGAAAAAGTAAGATCATAAGGTGACATAAGGAAATTATATGAAGCCTTTTCTACGTGTAAAGATTGTTTTACATGCACAAAAGGATTTTTTTCCCAACAGAAATATCCTGCAGGATACATATGTATAACAATGCATGATGGCAAGATGGCAAGGGATGACATGATGGCAAGATGGCAAGGGATGACATGATGGCAAGGGGACTTGCTGCACTTGCAGGTATTTCCAAGAGCGTAGTTTATGTTAAACAGGGACAGAGCCGCAGTTGATATACTGCAAAAAAAATGGTCTTATTACACTTATTTAATATTTTAGCATTTATAAGTAACAAGGAAAAAAACTTTACTAAGGTGCATGAGGGCTTTAACGTGGGGAATAGCACGCGCCACATTGCCGTGCGTGCTAGACCTTAACGCCAGCATTGATCTGGCCTTAGTTCTAGAAGCATAGCATGCGGTGTAGTGCGGGGTAATTTCCTGCGTGCGCTAAAAACGCTAGCGCACCTTAGTAAAAGGAGTCTTATGTCTAGCATTAAGATGATAATAGATTTTTTTAAAAACCCAAGAAATTAGTTTTCTTTGTCCATTTTATTAAAATAATTAGTTCTGTTTTTCCTAACATTTGCATTCACACCCTGTCCCCGTCACTTAGAACCCTCACCATAATATTCAAATACAACAACACACACAATAATTGTGGTACAAAGTTTGGCCGCAGCTTTTTTTCCAACAACTTCAACATAGTTAACAAATCATAATCAACTTCGGTAACATTTCCTCCAATCCAATGCAGCTGTATTCAAAACCCCCCAGTGAGCTATTCGGTGACAAAACGAGTTCATACATTCTTGGCAAACCTTGCCAGTTCATAATATCATGACCCACGGTATCGTTAGGTCTCGACTCCCACTCGTGGCGGTGACGCTCACAAGTACCGTTCTTATGCTGATTTCTTTAAGTTAGTGAAGGCAACTTCTCCATTGATGGGGGCTGTTTGGTATTTCTTTAAATTTTTTTTTTCCTTTGTATAATTGGAATACTACCATTTTTCTTATAAAATTTTTGGATTGTATGTTATAGTTTGAAAAATTAAATTTAAAATATTAGTTCTGTACTGATTCATATGTAATTTACTGTGAATAATGGCATTTGATCATGCCTTCGTATAATGTAATGTAAATTCCAAATATAGGAGGCCATTTTAGATCTAGCCACAATAGTGCATGTGGCCAGTATAATATATAAAGTGGTGCTTTTAGACATAGAAATTACTGTGCGTGTATGCTTTCCCTTTTAAAATTGCTGTTTATTCATGCATCTGGTGGTGGCTCCAGAGCATATGAAAAAGCAAACATTTCTGTTTGCCAAGTTATGCACATATACTTTGCATTTTGCAAAGTATATGTGCAGACTCCAAACTCCACCCAAGCTTGCCCCTCAGGACCCTGTTTTAAAAATGCACAAATATATATAAAGGATTGCTTCCTGTATGGGTAACAAATTTAGGATAATCAATTTTCTGTGTGTACAATCTTGCTTTACACATTGAAAAAGGCTATCTAAAATTTCCTCTTACTTCTTTACTATGATTGAATGATCAAATGAAAATATTCACATTAAAGGGTATGGTGCCCAAAAATCAGCACTAAACAACATTCTATAAAGAGCGCCTAAGGATTGGTAACCCTTAAAGAACAGTGCGTAACACTGGAATTCACGCCAAACTTTGAGCATGAGGATTTACGCACATCAATTGAAACCAGAAGTAAATCCTGGCATTCAAATTAGGCATGGATCTCCCTAATTCTATAACACTGGGTGCATTTTAAGGGAGCACCCTTGACTCAGCTATGCCTCTCCCATCATTGCACCCCCTTTTCAGATCTGCATGGAGAAAATTTAGGCGCTATTCTATAACTTGGCATGTAAATGTGGTTAAGCATGGATCTGCCATTTTAAGCCTATTTTGGCACCTTGCTTCCATTATAATGTATTTTTGTGCTGACAGATCAGCATGAAAATAACACATATTATGAGGCACCAGATATAGAAGTCACCAGTAAATAGTATATATATACATTTGATGCATACAATTAGGAAGTATTCAAAACTTGCTTGTGATGGGGCCACTCCAGGTCATGAAATCTGTATTCTCTGGAATAGCAGATGACTGTTCCACATTGGCATGGGCACAGTCAGGGCAGGATTAACCAATAGGCCAAGTAGGCATGTGCCTAGGGCCCGAAATGGTCAGGGGGGCCCGATGAAGAAGGGCATCAACATTGTTTTTTCCAAACGGTGATGGGCCCCTCCAGCATCGATCATCAACGCGGGCCCTCCCCCCCACCCCCCGATCGGCAATGTGGGCCCCACCCCAATCGGCAATGCAGCCCCCCCCCATCGACGGAAAGTAAGGCAAGCAAGCAATGCAGGTAAGAAAGGCAACGGGAACTGTAATTGTGCAAGCGGTGCTGCTTGCCCAAAGCTTCCCTCTGAAGCAGCATGGTGGGCTGGGGCGGAGCAGGGTTCCCAGTGTACTTGTGTGTCTAGGGGCCCTCGACAGATTAATCCTGCCCTGGGCACAGTAATTTGTGATTTGTACATGCATCCCTTCTACACTAAAAACTCCAAGGGGTATATTTTCAGTAAGATGCTTAGCAACAACATAACTGGCTATATTATAGAATAGTGCCTAAGTGTTCTTCATGTGGATCTGAAAAGGGGGTATAACAATGGGAGAGACATCGCTGAATCAAGGGTACCCCCCTTAAAAGGCACCCAGGATGCATGCTAGGATTTACTTCTGGTTTTAGTTGGTATCCTGCAACTTTAACGGGCTCAGCTCAGGCAAATTTTTCTAAATTATGCCTGAACTTAGCCAGCTGAAGATACAGTAACTGAAGATAATAGGAAAGGATCTTTATTCCTAAATGATGCTGATGGGCAGACTGGATGGGCCATTTGGCCTTTATCTGCCGTCATGTTTCTAAATCATTAACAGGGAAATTCTATAATCAGCACCTAGACTTAGGTGTCAGCAGGTGCCCTGCTGATGCCTATTAATTGAAAAACACTGCCAGAAATGGCAAAAAAACAGCAATGTTGAAGCACCTACCGACGCCTAAATAAAAGGCATCTGGCACCAGTGCTAGGTAGTCGTTTTAGGCCGCAGAACGCCAAAGTAGGTGTGGCCAATGCCATTAGGTGAGCAAAAGCGGTTACCTAGCCCGCGATTCATGGCAAGATAGGCAGCTAAAATGTAGGCCTTGAAAACCCTGTCCTACATTCCCAGCACCTACCTTTCCCAAAGGCACAATTCTCTAAAAAGCACCATTGTGTAATTGACACATGATCGGCAGCTGCTTTTAAGGTGGCCGCCGAAAACGGTGCCATTTATAGAATCTGGGCCTTACTGCGTAGGAGTAAAAATCATGCTACAATCTCCCAGTCTTGTAAGATCCTCTTGTGATTTAACAACTTTGAATAACTTTGTGTCAACAGCAAATTTAATTACCTCACTAGTTATTCCCATCTCTAGATCATTTATAAATATGTTAAAAAGCAGCGGTCCCAGTAGAGATTCCTGGGGAACCCCACTATCTACCCTTCTCAATTGAGTATACTTACCATTTAACCCTACTGTCTGTTTTCTATCTTTTAACTAGTTGTTAATCCAGAATAAGACATTGCCACCTAACCTATGACTTTCTGATTTCCTCAGGAGTCATTCGTGAGGTATTTTATCAGACACCTTTTGAAAATCCAGATAGATGGAGGGACATTTTCTTTTTTTTTTTAAATTCTTTATTGATTTTCAAACTACAAATGTGCGTTAAATGAATCACATATATATACATTGTATAGTAAGCGCAGCAAACTTTCAAATATTACTACAATAAAGAAATGTATCCCTCCCTCCCAACTAATATACAAACAAATAAATCAAACCTTCATGAAACCATTCATAAAATCATAAAATTCCATTCCATTCCCTCCCCTTACCCCACGCCCCTAGGAGCACTTTTTAAAATCCTGCTGTCCAGTGCAGTACGGCAGGAGCTTTCAGCACTCCTGTCCTTCCCTCAGCTGACTCCAAAACTCTCGTGACTGTGTCAGAGTGGAGCACGAGGCAAGCATGAGTTTTTTGCATTCCTGCCTGGTTCCGCTCCACTCCGTAAATGGCTGCCACCAGTTCTCGTGGGACTGACGGCAGCCATTCACGGAGCGGGACCAGGCAGGAACGTGAAAAGCTCGTGCCTGCCTCATGCTCCGCTCTGACATTGCCGCGAGAGTTTTGGAGTCAGCTGAGGGAAGGGCAGGAGCGCCGAAAGCTCCTGCCGTACTGCACAGGACAGCAGGATTTTAAAAAGTTCTCCCCTTTGATGCTGCCGCGAGAGTTCAGGAGTCAGCGGAGGGAAGGGCAGGAGCGCTGAAAGCTCCTGCCATATAGTGCTGGATGGCAGGATTTTTAAAAAGGTAGGGGGTACAGGAGGGTATTCGCTCTATAAGATGCACCCTTATTTCCACCCACTTTTTTGGGGGGAAAAAAGTGTGTCTTATGGAGCGAAAAATATGGTAGATCAAAGTGGTTTACAATAAAATAATTAAAATCAAAATTGGAAAAGAACTGCAATATCAAGTAGGAAGGGTCTTCATTCATATAAAGGAGAGGCATAGTAAGGAGACTAAAGAGGGCCATAAAAGGTAAGAAACCAGCAGACATGCAGATGTCCTAGGGCTTTTTATGGTACTGTTTTCTTGATCGTTCTTTCTATTGAGTGGTTGTATGACCGAAGTCTATCCTATTTCTAGGTCCTTTCTGCTCTTTAATTAGTTTGTGCACTGCTTTGGTATGCGTGTCTATTAAAGGCAGTTAAGTAAATACTAATCTATCACAATAAAACCCTTAGCACGCATGCACACTTTAATCTCCGTGCCTTCGTGTGTCCATGCTTTGTGCTACCATGCTGCACATGCGCAGTACAATAATTCACCTGCTGCTGATCACCTGTCGCTGCCTCAGCTGATTTCCTGCCTTCTGCCTACGCTGCCGGGACGTGTCTTCTTCTCAACCCTGGACCAGCAGCAGCAGCAGCCGTGGGGCCTTTGCTAGGCCGGCCCACTTCGATAATGTGAGGTGGGCTGGCTTAGCAAAAGCCCCGAGGCTGCCCGGGCTAGTGGATGCTAGACAGGGGGAGCAGGGAAGGGAGAAGGGGTACTACTGGACAAGGGGGGGTGCAAAAGGAAGGGAGAAGGGCTACTGATGCACAGGTGGAGCAGGGAAGGGGTACTGCTGGACAGGGGGGAGGTAAAAGGAAAGGAGAAGTGCTACTGATGGACAGGGGGAGCAGGGAAGGGGTACTGCTGGACAGGGGGAGAGGTAAAAGGAAGGGAGATGGGTTACTGCTGGATAGAGAATGACACGGAGACTGTTTACCATGCTAAATTGTGGTCACCACAGTAAATCTGCAGTAATAATAATAATAATAATTTTATTCTTATATACCACCAAAGCCATAGTAGTTCGAGGCGGTTCACAATAAGAGGAGCGGACAATCAGCGAACATAGGTACAAAGAAGGTTTTAAAGTATATGAAGCGGATACAGGAATAAGAGAGCAGGAGCCAGCTGCAAACAATAGACATCAATTCCAGTAGGCTGAGAGCAGAGGAGAAATGAGAGATCATGGTAAAAATCAGATGGAGTAAAGCGATAGGGCAAAGGGAACATTTAGGATACAAATCAGTTGAACAAGTTTGTTTTTACTAGTTTTCTAAAACTTAGATAGGAGGAAGAGTGTGTTATTAAGATGGGGACATGTGCAACTGGTTTACCGCAGGAATGGGGACAAGACCTTTCACCGCCCTGTGGAAGCAGTGAAAAGTCTTGCTCCTGTGGTAAATAAATTACACCCATGTCAGACTCGGCATCTCCTCCCCAGCTCCTCTTGGGCCTATTTTACCTTCAGGAGCCAGCCATGCCACAATGAAGACAGAAGGAACTCAAAATCAAAGCCTGAGACCAATGTGATTTGAAGAATAAAATTACCAGACAACAAAAGGTAGAAAAAAAATTTATTTTATATTTTGTGAATAGAATATTTCAGATTTGAAATATGTATCCTGCTAGAGTTGGTATTAGACATAACTGGGAATCACAAAGCCCAGGCAGTGCTTCTTTAGCTTCCAGCTGGCTTAGGACTCTCTCTCTGACCATAGGGCAGTTGCCCTAGTTGCTCTCATGTAACACTATTCCTGCCATGTGTGACTGAAGTATTCTGTTAGCTTGATTTTTCTATGTAGCATTCTGTAGCAATTTGATTTGTTCAGTTTTCACAATAGTGGAGGGGATATTTGTGAATGGGGGGGGGGGAGACAGGGGTTTTGTTGATCCTTGCTCTGTATTATTTGTGTTTATAAAATGACAACTGTACAGTATAGTCTCTTTTTATATTTTAATAAAATAAGTTCAGTATAAAATCATAACTATTTGAGGCTTTTGCGGGTGGGATCTGACAGTTTGCAGGATAGAGACTGGGACCAAGCTTGCGGGGTAGGGACGGGGACTGAGCTCGTGGGGACAGGGCAGGGATGGGGACAAGCTCACGGGGTCGGGGCGGGAACGGTGATAAATTTTTTCCCCGTGTCATTCTCTACTGCTGGACAGGGAGAGCAGGAAGCAAAGAAAGAAAGAAAGGCCTCAGCGTCCCATTGTGCTAAAAGTTTACACATCTATTCTAGCACCCGTTAATGTAACGGGCTTAAACACTAGTAAATTATAAACCATTTGTGGCTACAGTGGAATTTAAAATATCGGTGTTAACTTTTCAGGCACTGCAGGAAGGAAAATTGGAGCATTTTGCAAATAGATTACAGATATACTGTATTACCCTGATTAGAATCTGAGATCATCAGAGGATTATTGTGGGTCCAACAGTTAAGGAAGTTCAAGGAGAACTCAGATGTCTGCAGTAATGACAAACTTGTGGTGGAATGGCATGCCAAGGAAGGCAAGATTAGAATTGAAGTACAGAACTTTTAGAAAAATGATTTAAACATGGCTGTTCTCGATTCTTGTTTATTTTTTTTATAATATAAAAACTAGGGAACATGCCATGAAGTTACAAAGTAGTAAATTTAACACAATTAAGAGTAAGATGGGTGATGCTATGTGATGGCATTGGATGTATAGTAATTGATCTCCCAGAGCTCTGAACTTAGTGTAAAGTCCAGAACAGGTGTCTTTTAGATGTTTACACTCTTAATCAGCATGGCTCCATTTCATATAAGTTTAATACTCTTGGATTATAATATTTGGTTACCAATGCAAAGATGCGGCCTTGCACTTTTTACTATCGCTGTTGTGCATAGCGTGGGTTATATCTTTTTCTTGCCTTTCTTGTAGTCTATACTTCCCCCACTTCGGAACATATTATTTTTTATAAGTTTTAGACTTATTCACATGTTTAATATTGTTGGATTAAAATATTCAGTTGCCGATGTACAGATGCAGCCCTGCACTTCTAATCTTCATTCCCTTTCCAGTAAGTTTTTTTAGCAAGTTCACCATCCAGTAAGGCTGTATAGATGTAGCACGTTTATTTCCATTATCAACATCGTAGACATCCTAGAAAATAAAAACCACTGTGTGAACCTTTAGGCACACTGCTTTTTATGAGTTTAAACCACTATTTTTAGTTAAATGAATCGCCTACTATCATATGTTATTACGAATTCAAAACCACCATTTTGTCTTCAAGGTATATGTATTTCTTAGGTACTGTTTTTATAACTTTTAGTTAAGTTCTTGTAATAGAGTTGTGTATGTTAGTCTGTCTGTCTTATTACAACTATGAAGTTTTATGATGCATTGTTTTTTTAATAAGTGGTCATAATGAGGGTACCTAGTGGCACCAAATGTAGGCTTCCTTTATAGAATATGGTCCTTTGTGCTCTTTTTGCACAGCTTCCTTAGTTTATTTTTTAGACTTTAGTATCATCTGGAAAACTTTTAAAGCATCTTCTAGACTTCTATAAGGAGCCTCTTTTGCTTTGAGGGACCACATAATCTTATATCTGCTCTGCCCTCAAGCTTTCTAGTTATTAATACAGTGTTAAAGGATCCACAGACCCACTGCGTCCACTGCCTACAAATTTTAACTATATCAATCTATCTGCTCAACAGCAATCCCTCCAAATTTCTTCACATTAGAAAACCGATTATATCTTTAATTTGGATTCTTAATCATCTTTTTAAGTAGTTGATTTCCATTCATTATATAGGACAGCATGTCCAACTTCCCTCAAGGAGCCGTTTTTATGTTCATTCAGTTGATAGCTTAAGAGTTTCCCTGTTCTACTAAAGGGAATCAACATCTGACTTCTCCATTTGCTTATATACATAGACCTTCAGACCAATTGTCTTACTTTGTTTATAAATTGCTCATTTCGTAACAGTTCTGCATCTTTCTTTTCTCTTTTTTTTCCCCCGTAGGTCTGCTGTGATAATCAAAGGAAATAGAATGTTTTTTTTTCTTTCCGTTTGATTACCCTCACAACTTTTTACTTGCATTTTTGTGGATTTACTTTGCAAAAATATGCATAAAGTAGAGGAGTAGCTTAATGGTTACCACAGCGGGCTGAGAACTGGGTTCAATTCCCAATATTGCTCCTTGTGAAATTGGGCAAGTCGCTTAACCCTCCAGTGTACTGAATACAAAACTTACATTGTGAGCCCACTAGGGACAGAGACAGTACCTGTATGTACGTAAACTGCTTTGGCTGTACCACAGAAGGGCAGTAATCAAGAACATAAGCATATGTTTTAATTATTCAACCATTATTCAAAACTATAAATGTACTTGCCTCTCCTGGACTATCCTTAACCTCTCCACACCACCACCACAAGGAATGTTTTCTTTTGCGGAGTGGGCAATAATTTTTTAAAAAGCGCATTTTAGCAGTTAAAATATTTTACCCACAAAAAACGGGTTTATTATTGTCCTCATTTCTGAAGTTTTAGATTAGTACATGATCTGAATAACATTGCAGCATGTACGAATTTCATTATCTGCTTTCAAATGAATGGAATTGCTGCCCTGATATAAACAATGTCTGGATTGTGTAGAGGTAGTTTAGTGAGAATGCTCTGAATATAATATCAGCTTGAACTGAAAATAAGAAACCAAAAATACTTAACCATGCCTTAATCTCTGCTTAATTGTAAAATACTTAAGGATGATAATTTTTTTAAAACAGAAAATTTCCCATTGGATATATGCATATAGGACTAGATTCTTTAAATGATAGCTAAAAAAATTCTATAAATGTTGTTCATAGTCGCTGTTTATACAACAACACTTAGGGTTCCTTTTACAAAGGCGCGTTAGCGGTTTAACACGTGTAATAGCGCGTGCTAAACCGCCAGATGTGCTAAGCGCTACCGCCTCCTCTTGAGCAGGCGGTAGTTTTTCAGCCAGTGCGGGGGTTAGCGCGTGATGAAAAGTCACGCGCGTTAAACCCGCTAGCGCGGCTTCGTAAAAGGAGCCCTTAGCACTGGGAACTATGCCTAACTTTTGCATAGCCATTTATACCAACTGAAGCATGGTGTAAATCCTTGGGCCAAAATTAGGTACAGATCTCCCCCTTGTTCTATACCTGCACATGTAAATTATAGAAATGACCCTAATCCGCCCAACCCTCCCATCGCCATGCCCCTTTTTGGAACCTTGTGTAAAATTTAGGTTTGGATTTTGTGCCTAAATTTACATGTGTAAATTTAATTAAATCAAATTAGCACCAAGAATCACTTGCTAAGATACCAATTATCAGCATTAATTAACTCAATATTCAATTAAATTGCATGAAAATTAGACCACCCCAAAATCTGCATGTGCAATGTTTAGCACTTGTATAGATTTTGGAGGATAGCTTCTATACCCATAAATTTACACAGACTAAAGCGGGAAATTCATCATGCAGCGTTAGGGCCTTAAATCGTGTTATGTAGGCCTTTACATAACTTAAATGCCCCTAACACCGCTTTTGACCAAAAACGACCTCGGCAATATTTAATTTGCCGTGGGCTACATAGTAATGAGATGCAAAATATGCAGATACATGTTTTGAATTTCATTATTATGCAAAAACTCTAATGTGAGTCAGCTTACTGAATCCCGTGGAGAATCAAGGTCTGCCAAAAGGCAAACTTGCTGCACCTTGATGAATTGGTGAAAGTTTTCCAGGAACAGGGTGTGGGAAATGGTTCCTATTTGCATGCATACTTTAGAAAATACATGGATACTTTTATAAATTAAACCAGGAAATGTGTCCATTCCAAAGAGAAGCTCTAAATGTACGAGGGGATGCTGAAAAATTCTCAGCCCAACTAAAAAGTGAATGACGTTGATATTGTCCAATTAATGATCTGAAACAATGTCAAGAGAGAGAATTTCATTTTTGTAAAATGGCACTTAACGAAATAAGATAACACTGGCATTCGCACCAATCCTCGTAATTATCCAACCATATTAAAAGACCACAAAACACCTAATTAATGGCAAAAACATGGGCCACAGCTTTATTGAACTTATTAATAATTCAATGTCATAAACATTAACATCCTTACAGTATAAATTCATTAATAGCTTAACATCTCATCCATTAGAGCTATTCAGTGTCGAACTAGCCCAACTAATTGAACTCAACTTCCGGAGCTATTTGATATCGAACTAGCCCCATCTCACAAAGTCCCCACATTCCCAATCCAACTTCCCCCAGCAATCCTCGCGGTGTCGCAGAGTCATGCTGCTACCCATGGCGGTTTCGCACATGAGCAGATAACAACGCATTAACATATCAGCTTATTAACCCCCACTGTTGCAGAATTCACCCCCAAACGTATCCTTTTACCTCAACAAAGCTGCGACCAACCTACCTATCCAACAAAGGAAGACCACCACACCCAGAACATAGGGAGAGCAGGAAGAGAGCAATTTCACTCTCCTACCCACGAACACCCTCCCACACTCCCTCCCGTCCAAAATAAAATAAAACCTGCCAATTCTCCTCACCCTTTCCAACCAATCTGTGCCCCTTTTGCCTTATCCAATCCGGTCCTTCAAAACTGTATAACCAATCACTACCCCCAACAACACCCACCCACCCAATCCAATCTCCCCTTACATATCGTCCCCCAACTTATCCTCATAATTCCTTTATCCATAACCCCCCCCCCCCCCCTTCATCCCATCCCTACCTATTAACCCTTGGATGGGCTCAGCCACTGCTATAATTTCACAGTCTAAACTGTGAACTCTCTAACACTCTTTTCAGCTCCAGTGGCAAAATAACGCTCAGAATTTAGGAAGTTGGTTGGTTGAGCTGAGAACGTTTCAGCACCCCATCGTAAGCACATAATTGTCCTGGGGTTATTTTCAAGGCAGATGTGTGCACATACTTTTGTTTGGAAAATTCACTAAAGAGAAACAGTAGGAAAATCATGTGCATAGTTTTAGTACATACATAAAATTTAAAAACTGCCCCCTACCCCCAAATCACATATCAACCTACAGCATAGGATTCAGAAGGGAGCAAGGATTACTCAATAAAAATGTAAATACATTGTTTTTTGTGTAAATTATATTTTGAAGAACATAACAGAGAATTTTGCACAGAAGTCACAGAAATGCCACACATATGATGAACTTAGCAAAAAGAAAGCAAAAGGTCTCACTTTTCCTTTCATCACTCCCTGATAATCAGTGCAGTATATTTCCAAGTCAATATTTAAACTTTGTAGCCAGCTTTTCAGTTAAATGCCAGCTGCAGTAGTTGAAGTTCTACCTGAATATTCAGCACTGGCCATCCTTCAGATATAGGCACTGAATAAGAGGCAAATCTACAATTATGCAAATAATGTAAATGTTCAGCACTGTTATCCAGATATCCAGCTGGATGATTTAGAATAGATACTGGTGCTGAATATCTCCAATCTCTGGCTAACTCCAGCCTCTGCCCCAAATAGCATAAGGACAATCTGCATGGATTTTCAGTGGCATTGTCCATATATGGTCCTAATCAGTGGCACATCTGGGTAGCAGCACCTGCTACCTGATCTAATCTAATATACAACTTATTAGAATCACATTATACCAAAAAGGTTCACAGCGATTTATATTCAAAGAGGCTGTAATATCTACAGGAAAATATAAAAGCAATCAATAATTAAAATGGTGTCAGGTCAAAAGCACGCCAGGACAAAGGCGCGCGCAGACAATTGAGCGCAGTGCGGAGGCGCGCGCCGCAGAAAATTACTGTTTTTAGGGCTCCGACGGGGGGGGGGGCGGGGGGAACCCCCCCCACACTTTACTTAATAGAGATCACGCCGCGTTGTGGAGGGTTTGGGGGGTTGTAACCCCCCACATTTTACTGAAAACTTCACTTTTTCCCTGTTTTACTATCATAACGGATGAAATATATATCTGTAATTTAGGTGCTCATGCCTAAATGCTAGACGTGCATATGGCTTATAGTATTCTATAAATTATGAGTGTAAGGATAAGCTTCACCCATGCTCTACCCAGAATGCCTGTGTGTATGCCTAACTGTAAAATGCACTTTTTGGTAGATATGCATGTGTTTACAGAATAATGCTTAGGCAGAGCATGTATGCTCTTATTTGTTAGCACCCACTTTATAAAATTGTCCCCTAACAGTTCTATTGAAGTTTAAGGGCTTTTACTTTCCATTTTTTAACCTGTCTGAAATTCTTACAACACAATTTATTATATAGTCACAGCCAATAATGCATATGAATCCATAAAGGTCAAGCTCTGTAGCATCTGCCAGTTGTTTGTTGTGACTCTCAGGTTCAGTACCTAGGAAAACCTTCACAATGACCCCCCCCTCCCCCTAATTAACTTTCAGGCACAAATCTGCCCCCTTCCCCCAATATATCACATACACATAAATAATGAGGACAATTTCTAAAGGTCATTTACCTGGGTAAGTGTAAAAGTGTGCATTGATGGATATTTGAACCTGTGTGTCTGTCAGGATCTATTGCTTTGCTTTCACTCTAGCTGACTCTGTGCTGCCTTCCAGACATTGGGTTCCTTTTACTAAGGTGTGATAACTGTTTTAGTGCTCGCTAAATATTAGCGTGCACTAAACCCTAATGCGTCCATAGACCTAGTCAAGGACCCCATTATGTCTTAGGCTACTTCCTACTCTTGCCTAATAGACCAGTTCTGTTCAGTAGAAATGGTTTGGCCACCCCTGTTTAGTAAATAAACCCATGACTCCCTTACAGATAACCTCCTCCTCCTCCTCCTCCTACCACGTTATCGTCATGCTCAGACATGATTACATCAGTGTCAATACAGAAGGGAATCTGTGGTGAACAAAGTACCAAAGTATTCATTTTTAAACCTTCAACAAGTAATTTAAATATACATTCATATATACTTTAATAACACTTATTAATCATACATATATTGTATCATAATAAAATTCCTCCCTCCCCCCTCCCTCCCATATAACATTTTCAGAAATAACTAAAATTTACACCCACCCTCCCCCACCCTATACTTCAATAATAAAAGGGAAAAATAAATTATTAACTATAATCAAACCTTACAATAATTTGTTAATGGCTCCCAAACATCATTAAATCTTTTATATTGTCCCTGCTGAATAGCTAATATTCTCTCCATTTAAAAAATATGGCACAATGAATTCCACCAGAAATTATAACTTAGTCTATCATAATTTTTCCAATTTCTCGTAATTTGTTGAATGGCAACTCTTGTCATTATGAGTAAAAGTTTATTGTTTTTAGAAGATATTTGACTTTTTTTCCTCAAATGGATTTTTAAAAACAGAGAGGTCGATATTCAGCCGCTTCCAACCATGGGCTGAACTAATCCCAGATATTCATGCGCAGCTCCTGGCATTGAATAGTCGGGTATGACAATCAAACCAGAAATCAACCGGGCACCAGCTGATATTCAGATGTTCAGCTAACTTGCCACATCAAGTTAGGACTAGAGAGTGCCCCGTCCCCGCAGGAACTCAAATTTTCCCGTCCCACCCCGCAAGTTTTGTCACTGTCCCTGACCCACTCCTGTAAGCTCTGCCTTAACCACACGAGCCTCAAACACTTATGATTTGAAAGTGTTTGAGGCTTGTGCAGATGAGGACAGAGCTTGTAGAGATGGGGCAGGGACAGGAAAAGAACTCGGGGAGGGGGACAAGAAAATGAGTTCCAGCGGGGACAGGGAAAATTTTGTCCCGTTGTCATTCTCTAGTTAGGACATCTGATAGATCCTGATAGACAGACTATGGTTTAGTGACTCGATGCTTCTAGACAGTAGGAATAATGCTGCTTGTGAGTTTGATCACAAGTATTATTCATATCACACAGGAGTGACTAATGTACACCTTAATAACAACACCCCTGAGTTTAAATATGAACTCTAGATTTGTTCAGCTGTGGCAGTACATTCTTAGGACTTGAAGTATTTAGAAGGGGTTATGACAAAGCAGTCAATTCTATTACCTTAAATTTCTCCTTAAGGACCAATATTATCCTCAATACTTTTACAAATTCAGAGGGTGCTGACTTGTAATTTAAACTATCGACACTGGTCGGGAAATATGCAAACTATTTTTAAATAAAACTAAGGAATTTTTTCCCTCATAAACATAAACTTGAAGAAACTCCACATGATCATGTTCATTAAGGGTTTCCTTATGCTGTTTTCTTTTAATTTATTTATTTTTACTATGAAAGAAATTCTAAGATCGCCAGAGAAAATGTCAAACAGAGGGAGAAGAAACGGGTATAGATACTTTTACTAAAGCATGCTAAGATTTTGCAAAAACTTAGGCCCTGATTCTATAAAAGACACCTAAAGTTAGGTGCCAAGCCAATCCAGGCACCTAATTATTTTAAAAGCTTAATCGACACCAATAATGAGCAATTAGCGACTCATAATTGACAAAAATTAAAATTTATTGGATGGTAGACACATAACTCGGTAGGTGCCCACTGTTTCGGGTAGGTGCCTAGCTCAAGGTTAGGGGTGGATCGTGGGAGGATTTTGGCCATGTTATGCATGTAGACATCTAATGTAATGTAATGTAAAGCAGACTTAGGTGCTGGTATTTAGGCCAAGAAAGCCCTGGCATTAATAGGGAGCACCTAAGGTTCAGACACCTACCGGAGCCTAAGTCCATTTTAGGCAACGCTAGGTGTGATTCTATAAAAGGCACTACACACCGCATTCCTTGGCGCCTATGTCTTAGGTGTCATTTATAGAATCGGAGGCTTAATGCGCAGCAGTGCAAAAGCTGCATGGTAATTGTTGGGGTCATGGCGGTTCTGCACTGAAATGTTCATTATGTATACCTTACAGAATTATGTTTAGCACTGGGATGCGCCGGTATGCATCATAACTTTTAGGCACACCCATTTTAAACCGAAGAAAACTTGGCCTAAATGCCGGTGCCTAAATTGTGAGCGCGTTGGCAGGTGAAAAACTTCTGCGTAACTAAAAAATCACATCTATGATCTTCCCCCCTAACTCCCCCCCATCCCCCGTTTAGATGTGCACACTGGACATGATGCATTACATTTTGTGCAATGCGCCTACTAAGTTGTGCGCTCAACTTTCAATTAGCTCCAATTAGCATCAATTATGAAATATTGATTGCCAATTATCAGCGCTGATTAAGCCTATTAATCAATTGAGTTGTGTGCATATATCGGTTGTACATGTACAACTTTAGGTGCCATATACAGAATTTGGCCATGAGTGCCACCTCTTGAAGAGATGGTAAATTAATTTGTACTAACTGCACAAATGATGGTATATACTGTGCCCTAATGGCTGTATGCAGTTCACACTCCTTCTGTACCCATGACCCATATTTTTCCCACCCACCCCAACACAACATAGAGTTAACATGTGAATTAACACATGCTTTCATGCCATGCTTGTGTTGTAACAATTTCTGCATACTAATTTACATGTTAACAGCAGTTGTGTTAGGGCAGTGTTCTTCAACCTTTTTACACCTCTGGACCGGCAGAAATAAAAGAATTATTTAGTGGACCGGCATTGGTCCGCAGATCGGCGGTTGAAGAACACTGGGCTAAGTTGTGGGCCACACCCTGCCCATCTCTAACCAATCTCCACCCCAGACCCCGCCCCCATAATAGTACTAATTGTAACACTATTTTTTTCCATTCATTATTCATAGATACACACAATATAATCTTATTAACAACACATAATGGTTAACCACAAAATTAAACTACACAAAGCACACTGACAGCAGATGTAAATTCTCAGAATTGACATAATTCAATCACAAAATTCAAAAATAAAATAATTCCCCCTACCTTTGTTGTCTCTCTCCCTCCATGCTATGCCTTACCTTCTAGCCTGCTCCCGCCTGGCCATTTTATGCCGCTCCCACTGTTATATTTAGGCCGGCTCTCTCTTCCTCAGTGATGCAGTGCACAAAGCTACGGACAGCAGATCCTTGTGCATCCCGCACCTCATCTGGAAGTCTTCCCTCTGACGTTGCAATGACAGAAAGGCGGCTTCTGGTTCAGGCGCAGGACGCACGTAGGAGCCACTGCCCGTGCTTTGTGCCCTGAATCAGTGAGGAAGAGGAGCTGGCTCGAAGAAAACGCCGCATCGATCGCACCGTGGACCAGCTGTTGAAGAACACTGTTTTGGGCCTGATGCACGTGCTGGCCCTGTGGACCGGCAGGAAATTTCTGTGGACCGCCACCGGTCCATGGACCGGTGGTTGAAGAACACTGTGTTAGGGGATGGGAACCAGGGGCTTTAGTAAAAGGGCCCCTGTATACAAGGGAGTGCCGAAAAGTTCTCAGCCCAACCAACCAGCTTCCTAAATTCTGAGCATTATTTTGCTACTGTAGCTGAAAAGAGTTATCTTATTTCGGTATGTTTTGGTATTGTTTCCGATCAATGATTGAACCATATCCACGTCATTCTCTTCCTTGTTGGGCTGAGAACTTTTCAGCACACCCGTGTATAAAGTATTTTCTGTTATTGCATTTTAGTAATAACATCTTATATTTTTTAATGCCCAAGTCTTTCCTAATACAGTGTGCACATTTATAAAAGATGTTTGCATCTTAAGCTGTGTACATGACACTAATTATTTTCATTGTGGGAAATATTTACAAAAACATTTTTTTAAATGATTAGGTTTCCTGTATATTCTAACCATATGTCTGAATATAAATTGATTTAAAAATAGCTTTGCAAGAGGAAATACATACATTTCCACATCTTGCTGTTATAAAGCAGGTGGAGGAAGTTTAGTAATAAGCTATGAAAGAAAATCATTAATAATGGAGTAAATTAACACGCCAAAGACGCTTCACTGAATTTCCTCAATTCTCTGAGGGTTGTCATGGGCTATCAGACCTTTTTCACAGACTTTTCACAAATTTCGTGATGTTTATGGTTGAAACATCAGGTTTCTCCTGCTCAAAGACTTTTTGATGTCTTGGAAGTCAGTTCATCTGATATATCGTTTTTAGTTTCCTTAGCCACAGGGCTGGGTTTGGTCGAAATAGCTTCAACAAGACCATAAAAGCCATATTCAAATGTGTTCTTTGAGGTATGTAAACAGAATTATTTGAACATGATCCAGTAGTTGTCTGCAAAAGTATTAATTCTGTAATAAGGAAAATGAGCTGCCCCCCCTTATGCTTAGTGCTATATCAATCATAGTACTATTAAGAGTATTTACTGCCAGGTACTCATGGCCAAACCCCGTGCACTAGGCCTAATTTATCTTGTCTCCATGAATGTCTAGAAATAATATCACAGATATGAGTGAGGAGGTTCCGGATTCCAATTAGAAGTCAAATGTGGTACTTTCCCCACTGTTAGAATGAGTACTTTTAGGAAAAATTTCTCATTCTTTATCTGATCGAACATAATTATCAAGTGACCTGTGAATTTCAGGCCTATAATTGAAACAAGTGGCTGAAATTGAGCATGCACTTGTTTCTTCTGCCACAGTTCAAAGAAAGGCCAGGTGACTAAGAAGAAAAAGCAGTAAAGCAAAGAAAAAGGCTGGTTTAAAAAATGAAAACTCAAATTCTAGGTTTTTTTTGCCACATGACAAAGAAAAACAACTTAAAATCGTTTTTTTTAAAAAAATTAAACATTTTTACATGAAATAGGTTGCCTTCGTTAAGTGTAGGATATTAGTCCTGCTCCAAGAAGCAAGAATACCTACTGATGAATGATGTGTTCCACCCCTCCACGCTTTTTGTATTTCCTATGCACTCCACAAAGCTTGGCTCACCCTGCCGAGTTCTGTGATTGAAATTCATTGCCAAATTTATTGAGAAATTAATGAGAAAAGCTGCAAAGTATTGACTTTGAGAGGAAAACACAACTCATCT
>NC_047087.1:271679673-271682173 GCF_902459505.1 Geotrypetes seraphini
GCCAGCTCAATGCTGGCGTTAAGGTCTAGTGCGTGCAATATTTTAGCGTGCGCTATTCCGTGCGTTAAGGCCCTAATGCACCTTCGTAAAAGGAGCCCTATGTAGATATGCGCTTTAATAAGTACTGATTGTTATAATTGACTCGCATGTTTCAGTCTATATGTATGTGTATAGTAGCGATTTGTATGTGTATAGTATTTGTGATTTTAATATGGATATGCCATATGTAATACTTTTAGGTTTAAAGAAGAATACAAATTTAAAAATAAAATAAAATATTGTGATTCATTAAGACTTTTTTCCCATCTGTGTCTAAGGGGGAGGGCAGGACATAATGAATGAGGCTCACCTAGGGGGATGATGAACTTGTAACTTGGGGGTCCTTTTACTAAGATGCGGTAGCCGATTTAGCGCGCTAAAAATTAGCACACGCTAAACACTATGGATGCTATGGATGCATTAGCGTGCGTTAGCATTTAGCGCCCTAATCTTTAGTGTGCGCTAAATCCACTACCGCACCTTAATAAAAGGACTAGTTGGTCTTTCATTTAAAAAAATGCAGGAATGTTTATGTTTTCATGCGTTTTCCATGCAAAGCCCAACTTGAGAAATTTTTTGCATATTTGCTGCTTTTCAAATAGTAAACTTTCAGGCATAGCCTGCTATACATGAAATTTGTTTAAGATTAAAAGCCGATGAGCTGCTGTGATGCAGGATATGCAAAGCGATTCAATAATTTTGAATTCCATGAAAATGGGAACGTGAAAACATCTTGGTGTGTAGTTACCTTTTCTTGGCTCTACAGGGTGCAAAATGCAGCATGCAGTTTTTCTACCCAGCTCATTGGCATGGGTAGGAGAGTTGCATGCAAATGAAGTCATTAACCTGCAGGAGATCCCACAGGTTAGTACATTGGCTCCTATATTGTTTAAAAATAGGAATAACACTGTTTTTGACGGACCTGGGAATTTCAGTCTTTAGCATTTTTTAAAGCCAGCTCAGTTTTTTTTTTTTTAATTGTGCATAGCAATTGAATAAATATTAATTTTTATGTACGCTACATTTTACTTTATCTTAGACTTTATTTAATTATGCATACCTGTAGATGAAAATGGCATTCAATGCACATAAAATAATTTTATACATTTTTGATATTGCATATTAATGTAGAGCTGCAGGCAGGAACAGCTGACAAAGAAGGTTAAGCCATCAAAATGAAAAATGAAACTATATATGTCACAAGAAAGAAAATTCCTCTGAATCTTTTCTATTGGTGCATTTCTAATTGTAGTAGGCAGATTTGAGATTTTCTGGTCACAGCTGCAAGCTGAGAGTCTGATACCATTTTCTGCTGCCACATTAGCTTCAGCAATCCCAACTTGAACTGACATCACAGACCGTTAAAATTTTATCAATTGTGGTATGATTAATCCCCCAGTACACTAGAATGGCTTAAATATTTAGAATGTTTCTTCTGTTATGACTTTAATGCGTATAAAATAACAAGATTAACTCTAGTGCACTCAAATGTATTTAAATATGTATCCTTTTTGAGCTGTAGGCTATTTCTGCATGTAGGAATCATTGAGTATATTTGGTTGTGTCAGACCCTATTTGTATGACCCACTCTGGATATTGGCTTGCATAAGATAACAGGGTATCTGGTTCTTTCAGAGGTTGTCTGATAGCTTGCCTCATTTGGCATGGAATGTGATTCCCTGCTATTCTGGCTTCTTATTCATTCAGGTTTTATTGCTGTGTAATTTTCTTATTCTAAAATAAAAGCTCTCCAACAAAAATCACTATGCATTAGGCCACAGTAGCCTACTCAAATGGATATTAATACAGTTTATCTCTAAAAGGACGAATAATGTATTTGAAACAGATAAAAGGTCCTCAAGTAAATGAGGAATGTTAATATCTTATGGCACGGTTAATAAAGAGATACGTTAAAAGGGAGACTTGCTTTATGACTTCTGATACAACAGCATTGTAATCTGACATATTTTAAATGATATAATTTTGGAAACACATTCATCTCCTTTATACCCACTAGCATATTTGAATTCAGGACAAATTATTGGGAGATAATTATATATTTTTATATATTATCTGAATATCTAGTCTTCTATTTCTATATTGATACTGATATAGATATATATTGTGGATAATGACATGCATGAACCATTCCGGCTGATGCATCAGATTTATAATACAAGGTCTGTAAACGTAAAACATTTTAAATATATATATTTTTCATTCAGTATAATCTTTTGCATTTGGTTTTGTCATCTGTAAGACACAATGAATTGAGAACAATGACTAAGCATCCTGCTTAAGTTCTTAAAGTGAATTGCTCAGAAACCAAATACATTACTTCACAGCCATCATAATGCTGTCATATAAACAGGTTAGGATAGAGATTAACATAAAGAAAATTTGCTTTATTTTTCCCCATATTTCTTGTTCATCCATGACTTTAGCTTACCCAAGGCTCCTT
>NC_047087.1:271687173-271702173 GCF_902459505.1 Geotrypetes seraphini
GGCTAGTCATAAATGTGTTAGTTTAGTCCTTCTAAAAATGTATCGAGGGAAATTATATAACTGGGCCCATGCAGTTATGCACATCTTGTGCATATACAAGGGGGTGCCGAAAATTCTCAGCCCAACCAAGAAAAGAATGATGTGAATATGGTTCAATCAATGATCTGAAACATTGTCAAAACATAGAATTTTGTTTCTGCAATTTAACACTTAATGAAGTAAAATAACTCTCTTTTCAGCTACAGTAGCAAAATAGCACTCAGAATTTAGGAAGTTGGTTGCTTGAGCTGCCTTAATTGACATTTATGTACTCAAGTGCACTATACAGCAGTGGCGTACCAAAGGCGAGGCAAGGGGGGGTGGACCGCCCCAGGTGCACGCCCTAGAGGGTGCACAGCCGGTCGGATCCAGAACCTCCCGCACTACTCTACAATGGGACCTGCACCTCAACGTGGCTGCCAGTCCATCCACTCCGACGTACTTATTCCAGAGCAGAGTCGGCAACCACGCAGAAGTGCAAGGAGAAAAGTCCCATGATGACTGCATCTGCCGGCTCTGCTCCAGAAGAAGTAAGTGACGTCGGAGGGGGTGGACCTTGCCACAATTCCCTGCATATGCTGGTCCACCCCCTCTGACATCACTTACTTCTTCCTGAGCAAAGCTGGCAGCTGCAGTCATTGCGGGACCTTGCTTCACTGCATTGGTTTGGAGGAAGAGAGAAAAGAGCATAGAAGGGTGGTGGAGGGAGAGAAAGAGGCCAGGGTGGTATGGAAGGGTGATGGAGGGAGAGAAAGGGGGCAGATGCTGATGGAATTGGTGTGCAGGGAAAGGGGAGAGAGACATAAGGGGGAAGGATACTTGGTGGAATTATGTTGGAGGGAAAGAAAGGGGCAGATGCTGATGGAAGTGGGGGGAAGGGAGAGGAGCGAGTGAAATGCTAGACCAGGGGGTGTGGGAGAGGGAAGGGAAGGAGAGGAGAGACATGCCAGACCATTGGAGGAGGGAAGGGGAAAAGATGGATGCCAGACCAATGATATGGAAGGGGGAGGCATACAGTTTCTGGAAGGAGCATAGAAGGAGAGAATATGCCATATAGAAGGGGCAGAGAGAGGGTAGACAGTGAATGAAAGGAAGAGAGTGACAAGAAGATGAGGAAAGCAGAAACCAGAGAAGACAAATGTAGAAAAATATTTTCTATTTATTTATTTTTTTGCTTTAGGAGACATGCACCGCTGTTTCTGTGGTGTTGCATTGTATGCAGAGTCCAGCTTCTTGGTAGGTTATTTAGATGAGATTGTATTTCTATTTTATCTCCCCTTATACAAAACTGTAGAGTGTTTTTTAGCATCTGAGCTGTTACCACCGTGTAAAAACCTCACTAAAGTTTTGTAAAAGGGGGAGGGGTTAGTTTGTGATTACATATTCCATACTAGGCAAAAGTGTTTTCTACGTTCTGTGTGTTTGAAAGACATGGTTTTCTGTTAGGATTGACTGTGCAGGATTGATCTGTACTAGTCCAGCTTGTTTAGTTTTACAATGGGTGTATTGATGTTGTACTGCTCACTGCAGTATATAAGATGCTGCCTTTTCCTAGATATACTTTTGTGTGACGTGTGGATTGTTACTAAAAAATCATGTTTATCATACAGACGGGAGGGTGGGGGGTCGGGGGGAGGGAGTAAAAAAATGATGGGCCCCTGGTGTCACATATGCTAGGTATGCCACTGCTATACAGTTTTCTATAAAGTGGCATGTAAGTGGAGCATGGTACTCTCCCCTCCCTTCTTCCCTTCCCTTTTGTTTTATTTTCTATCACAATGTAGTTATTCAACTTCCCCCTCCCCTACTTCCTCCCTTCTGTTCAAGTATCCCCCTTCTTAAATTTTATTTACAATACCATTACTTGGTGTGTTATCTCCTTTTTTATTTATCTCTACATTGTAAACCGCTTAGGTATTCTTTGATAAATGGTATATCAAAAGACAAATAAACTTAGAAACTTAGACTATGGGTATATCACCAAGTGGAACATGCAACTTATAGAATACTATCAGTTGCATGCATTCCATAGTGCACCCAGACATCAACTTATGGCAGTAATCGACCTGGTATAAGAAGTCTCACATAAAGGCTGGTGTGTCCAAGAGGCTTTGTACTAATATTCTATGAAGGCTTAGGCCTGCCCAGATAGGGTTATATACTTGGTGCTCAGTGCATCCCATTCTGGTACTTACTTCGAGATGCCAAGTTACAGAATTGCCCCATCACCTACAATTTGTTTATTTACCTTTATTTGTTAGATAAAACAGAAGTAATCAGAATCTTGACTAGAAAGTAACTCAGGGAGGATTCATTAAAGTTTACTTCATGTTAATGCTAATCTATAACTATTTAAAACACCACTAAAATTTCAACTGACAAACCATCCAACTTTATTTTTCCAGCCCTTAATGAACCAACTATAGATTATGGGTTCCAGAGGTTGCAAAAAGTTATTCCTCGACATCCAGGTGATCCAGAAAGGTTACCAAAGGTCAGTAGCATGCAAAATCTTATAACTGTGCCTATCAGTTTTATTTAAGGCTTTTTTTTGTATAAAAATGATAATTATTAAGCTTACACCATAATTTTTGTGCCTAGCAGTTTCCTCCTACTTCTTTTGGATCTCTTGCTCAACTGGAGCCAATCCTAGAATCCAGAAGCATAACTCTTTATTTGTAGCTACCTAACTGTTTCCCCTTATTTTATAATCCCTCTCAATTCATCTGGCCTAGCTATCTCAACAATGAACCTGCTTAGGGCCATCACTTTGACTTCCCAAGCTTGTCCTGGGTACTGTGCAGCCATTCTGACTTTCAGTATATAAGAGCATAAGAATAGCCTTACTGTGTCAGACCAATGGTCCATCAAACCCAGTAGCCCGTTCTCACGGTGGCCAATCCAGTTCCCTAGTACCTGGCCAAAACCCAAGGAGTAGCAATATGTCATGCTACCGATCCAGGTCAAACAGTGGCTTCCCCCATATCTTTCTCAATAACAGACTATGATGAGTCGCTAGTCAGTTTCTTATGCTGATAACTTATTTAGCAATACATAAATTGTCACCACAATATATGTCAGAGGCAATCGAATATCAGGCTTCGCTCCCAATGGAGACTGAGTTATACCGTCAAGAAAAGAGTTGAGGATGCAAACCATGAGGGTTGCGACCTTTTAACATGTAGGTCCAGCAGAATGGAATAAACTCCCGGGCTACATATGTCAGCAAGGGAGTTTGATCGCATTTAAACATTTGTTAAAACATCATTTGTTTTGTCAGATTAAATATGAGTGCTAAGGGAAAAGAAATTGTATTTTTTGGACTTGAATTTACAATAGATATAAAGAGGTAGGTGGTAGGTAACAGTGGCATTGGAGTGAGTATTCTATAAGAGGATAGGATGATTTGTCTTTTGACACATAATAATTATTATGTGTCTGGGTTATTTAGATGAGGTTGTATTTGTATGGTTATGCATTTTTAATGTGCATTTTATTATGTATGTGTTTTTGGAACCCAATCTGTATAAAGCGGGATACAAATAAAACCATAAATAATAATAATAACTTTATTCTTATATACCACCAGAGCTTAGCAGTTCTAGGCGGTTTACAACAAGGGAAAGCTGGACATCAGCAAATATATACAAGTCATAAAAGATACATGATTATAATTAATAAAAACAATAGAAAACTTAGGTTACGAATCTGATTGTCTAAAAGAATAATAAGATAAGACACCTGGCATAATTTTACCGAACTAGTCATTCATTATGGCTTCCTGAAATGAGAGAATTCTATCAAGAAATCTCTTAAAACAACAAGATTATATGATAAGATATGCAAATAGATGAACTCTATGTGTAGGCTTTTTGGAATGGGAAACAAGGAGAAATGGGAAACAAGGTAACCTGGAGACATACCAAAAATTGATTTAAAACAGATACAGACAAATTTTAATAAGGCTCTGGCCTCCATCGGCAACATTGAGGACATCCTGAAAACCCAACTAGCTCTGGGGTTCCCAGAACCCCTTTGGGAAGCCCTGCCTTACAAAAAATGACATAAACTGATAGAAAAGAGGCTACTTATTCTATTGCAAATCCCATGTTATGGAACAAGTTGCCTGTACATTTATGTATATGCATTGAAGTTCTTTGTTTAGAAACATTGAGGACCTTATCACATTTTACAAGCTTTTGATAAGGGAACCAAAAGCATTGAACCAAAACTTTTGAAAGCATTGATTTTATGTTAAATGGGTTACCTAACTGTGTATGTGTTGTGTTTTAATTTATATATATAATTTTAAACTATGTATGCGTATTGTAATCTGCTTAGGTTTTAGACAGACTAAAGATGAATAAAGTAAATTAGAAAAAAAAAAAAATCTATTCCATAAAGAGGATGCCTTTTTATGTGCCACAAATGCATATTTATCTGGAGCCTATTCTATAAAATTGGTACCACCTTTCCTTTATAGAATACTAACATAGCAGTGTAAATATATGTGTTCAATTTAGGCATAACCACTTATACCAGCTATAGAACTGGAGTAAATGTTTGCGCCTAGCTTTAAATTATATAGCATCAGATGTCATCAGAATCTTAGGTGCCATATCGGATTATACAGTAGAATATTCCAGAAAGAAATAAAACATGTTATTTAGGAAATATGTTTTGCAATGCTAATCCAATGTTTGTCTAATAATAAATTTTGAAATGTAATTCCCTGGAAATGTCCATAAGCACATAAGAATTGCCGCTGCTGGGTCAGACCAGTGGTCCATCAAGCCCAGCAGTCCGCTCCCACAGCAGCCCCCAGGTCAAAGGAACTTGTCTAACTTTGTCTTGAATCCCTGGAGGGTGTTTTCCCCTATAACAGCCTTCAGAAGTATGTTCCAATTCTCCACCACCCTCTGGGTGAAGAAGAACTTCCTTATGTTTGTACGGAATCTGTCCCCTTTTAACTTTAGAGAGTGCCCTCTCGTTCTCCCTACCTTGGATAGGGTGAACAACCTGTCTTTATCTACTAAGTCTATTCCCTTCAGTATCTTGAATGTTTCTATCATGTACCCTCTCAGTCTCCTCTTTTCAAGGGAGAAGAGGCCCAGTTTCTCTAATCTCTCACTGTACGTAAACTCCTCCAGCTCCTTTACCATTTTAGTCGCTCTTCTCTGGACCCTTTCGAGTAGTACCGTGTCCTTCTTCATGTACAGTGACCAGTGCTGGATGCAGTATTCCAGGTGAGGGCATACCATGGCCCAGTACAGCGGCATGATAACCTTCTCCTATCTGTTCGTGATCCCCTTCTTAATCATTCCTAGCATTCTGTTTGCCCTTTTCGCTGCCGCCGCACATTGTACGGATGGCTTTATCGACTTGTCAGCCAGTACTCTCAAGTCTCTTTCTTGGGGGGTCTCTCCAAGTACTCCAAGTACTGCCCCAGACATCCTGAATTCATGTATAAGATTTTTGTTACCGACATGCATCACCTTACACTTATTCACGTTGAACCTCATTTGCCATGTCGCCTAGAACTGAAAGGTTAAGGTCGAATAAAAGTCAATAAATGCAATGTAATGTAATTTAGGTGCCATCTAACCAGAATATTGGCATCTACGTGCTTATTTATTTATTGAGATTTATTTAATTGCACCCAAGGCGGTATAATTCAACATAAAACTTACAATTTTATTAACAGCATAACAGTAGTAAAAAGATCAAATACAAACATAAATACAATGAATGAGGTAGAGTTAAAATTAATAGACTACAATAAAACCTTCCTCTACAATGTGTTGTAACTTTATTTCCCTTTATGTAACAGTGTAACCTTCCTCTACAACAGGGGTGTCAAACTCAGGCCCACGGGCCAAATTTGGCCCACAGGGTAATTAAATTTGGCCCACGAGAAAATACCCTGTTCCTTCCCTCCTTCCATCTCATTGTCTACTATCTCTCTCCTGGCTTCCCGGTCTCACCTTCAAAGCAGCCTGCAGAGGATCACCGGTCGGCTGTAGCGATCCTAGCAGACTGCCGTAGCCTCCAACAGCAGTTCCCTCTGCCATGGTCCCGTCCGTCATAAGAGGGGTGAGGCCACGGAGGCCGATGGCAGCCTGCTAGGATCACTACAGCCAACCGGCGATCCTCTGCAGGCTGCTTTGAAGGTGAGACCAGGAAGCCAGAGGATGAGAAAAAAAGGGGAAAACATGCAGGCATTCGGAGGTGGGGGCAGGCCCTGGTAACTGTTGTAGAAGTACATGGAGGGAGGGAAAGAGGGGGTTTAAAGAGACATGCATATGCCAGATTGAGGGTGGGGGGGAGAGGAAAAATAATGGGTCTAAAAACAAAGGAGAGGGAGAGAGATGGTGGACAATGTGATGGAGGGAGGGAACAGAAAGGGAGAGAAGTTGGACACAAGGGATGGTGTGGAGGGGGGATTGAGATACTGGATAGGAGGGTAGTTAGGAAGAGAAAGGGAGAGATGGTAGACCCTAGGGTGGTGGGGAAGGAGGGAAAGATGCTGGTTGAAAGAGTAGTTGAGAAAAGGAGAGATGCTGGATCTGGGAATGGAGTTGAAACAAAAAGCAAAGATGCCAGACCTCAGGAGGAGGAAAGGGATGGAAGGGGAGGACAGAGATGGAAGATGGCTGGTTAGCACGGAAAAAGAAGGAAACGACAAATGGGCAGGAGACCCTGGCAAGCAAGTTATCAGAAGACAACCAGAGCCTAGGACCAACATAATTTGAATAATGACCAGACAACAAAAGGTTAAAAAAAATAATTTTATTTTCTGTTTTGTGATTACAATATGTCAGATTTGAAATGTGTTTCCTGCCAGAGCTTGTGTTAATAATAATTACAGTTTATATACTGCAGGACCGTGAAGTTCTATGCGGTTTACAATGATTAGAAAGATGCTACAGATTGAGTGGAATTTATATAGTTGGAGATTAGCAAGCGTGAACTAGGACCTAAAAGAGAGAGGAAAAGTCTTTTTTATTTATTTTGTTTACATCACAGAGCCGGCGTGGGGTTGGAGAGGTTGTAACCCTATACTTCTACTAAGACTAAGGGGTCCTTTTGTTAAGATGTGCATTTAGCGTGTGCTAATTTTTAGCGCACGCTAAATCGGTTAGCATACCTTAATAAAATGACCCCTAAGTATCTTAATAAAACATTTGTTCCGCAGCTTAGCCTATGTTTTAGATTTCGGCCTCTTATGTGATTGAGTTTGATACCCCTGCTCTACGATGTGATGTAGCCTTTTCCCCTTGAGACTGCATGGGCTTCTTATCTTGTAAATCGCTTTAAACCTGTACTGGATAAGTGCATTTAAGAAATCCTAATTAGATTAGATATAATACATGCTAAAAGGGAGATATAATACTTATGAAGCATCAGTCAGAATGAGCACAAATCAGGACATTCAAATAATATAGATATGACGCAAATACGTTTCTATAATACAGCTTATCCTATAGCCAAGAGGTCAAATACAGATATTAGATGGGGACAATATGGGTAGTACAGAGTGCTTTGGGATAAACAGATGGGAAGATAAACTCAAGGCAAGTTGCTTATACAGTTAAACAAAGTATCAGTTAACAGATTTAGTTAATATGTGTGGCAAGCTAGTCCTGTTGCAGAATGAGTGTATAGTTAATCACCCTATGTATTAAAAGTTTGGGTGAAGAGCCAGGCTTTCTCCTGCTTCCTGAAGTAGAGGTATTCTGGAGTTAGACATAGCCTCTCTGGGAGTAAATTCCAGAGCGTGTGGACCACTCCTGAAAAAAGGTTTGCTGGCAGGTATCAAATTGTAATATAAAATACAATGAGAGCAAGCATGTAAAATATAATCTTTTTTTTTTTAAATTTGGATTTAATACATTTACAATATCATAAAAATATCAAGGAAAAAAAGGTTTCCATACAAGTTTTCAATACAACAGAATAATACAAAAAACAATCCTTTACAAACCCACTAAAAGGGGAAACATATTGCTTATAACAACTAAGTTTTAAGGGGAAACAAGGAAATGGGTTGAGTTCCAATGAACCCAAATCATTCCCAACTAAATTAGGACATTGGACATTCCTACCAAATTTCTCATCAATAAATGAAAAAAAAATATATATATATATATATAATCTTATTATTCATACCTCACACACCCAGGGCATTACTCAAAATTTCTTTCATGCCCTTACTGGGGTGGTGCATTCATTATGAGTCTGCCATGAATGATATCTTGAGCTACTTCATAAATCTTAGGCTGTATCAAAAACAGTTGTGCGCATAGTATATGTAAGAAGAAGCACTTAACTCAAGCCCGACGGTTACCCAACCGTTTCAACATTAGGTTTCCTCAGGGGCTGTGCCGATTCCTTAACAAAATTCTTCCTACCACACCACAACAGCCTTCAAGAATGCATATAATTTGTTTAATGGAAACTTTGCCGAAGCATCTTTCTACTGCTTGCCAGCTTGGTTTCCATTAAACAAATTATATGCATTCTTGATGCGAAGGCTTTTGTGGTGCGGTATGAAGAATTTTTATTAAGGAAGCGGCAAGGCCCCTGAGGAAACCTAATGGTGAAACATTTGGGTAACCGTTGGGCTTGAGTTAAGTGCTTCTTCTTACATATACTATGCGCACAACTGTTTTTTATACAGCTTAAGATTTATGAAGTAGCTCAAGATATCAATCATGGCAGACCAATGATGAATGCACCACCCCAGTAAGGACACAAAAGAAATTTTGAGTAATGCCCTGGGTGTGTGAGGTCTGAGTAATAAGATTACATTGTACGTTTGTTCTCATTGTTTTTTTATATTCCTATTGAACTTTGAGTGAACACAAGATTTTCATTAGAGATTATTGAGGTATCAAATTGTCCAGTTTCTTTTGAAGAGGGTACAGGTATTGACCTCAGAGGTCTTGACTGTGTATAAAGGGCTATCTTGTTCTTTAAGTATTTGCACACATACACACATATAGAAACAGAGAAAATGAAGGCAGATAAAGACCATATGGCCTATCCAGTTTGGTCATACATAACCTTCCAGATCAAATGTGTTTGTCCCCAGTTTTCTTGATTTCATATAAAGTCTTCAACTTCACCACCTCTATCAGGAAGCCAGCTTTCTGATCATTTATTTGTATTTTTGGTGCTTAAATGATGGCACCCTCTTTATGGAATTACCTCATTAGGATATAATTTTATGATGCCTGTGTGAAATATCCAGCAAGCTACCTATTTAGGGATCAATAATGAGCCAGCAGCAGTCAGCAATTTTTAATCTACACACTTCATGGGCTGAACTGAGCCTGGATATTCAACACTATATCCAGCTTTTGGCATTGAATATCCAGGTATGTGCGGTCGCCCAAAAGTTAGCTGAATACTGGCCAATATTCAAACCAATGTCTGGCTAGCTCAGGCGCTTTGACTAGCCAATATTCAATATCAGTGGTTATCCAGCTCTGCAAGTTTAACTGGACAGATTAAACCCCTTTGAATATTGGACTCATAGGATCAGATTCTGGAAATGGCACCCAATGTAAGATCATACACCAAAGAATGGAGATGTCCAAAGAAGACTGGTGAACTCAGATATATTTCATAAAAATCCTTTATTTCTTCAAAACAGTGATTCAATGACTCAACATGTACATGTTTCGGCCAAAATGGCCTGCCTCAGGAGTTCGGAAGCGTCGAGCAAATGTTCTGACCTGCAGCGCTGTGTCCGGGCATCGGGGATCTCTGCTCACTGAAGCCGACGGCCACAGGTACCGTGCTCACTTTTCTGCTCTTTGCTTCCAGTCGGGTTTCCAGAGCCCGGCTGGAAGCAAAGAGCAGAAAAGTGAGCGGTTGATAGGAAAAGAATGAAGCTCTTGAAGAGAACATAAGAATAGCCTTATTGGGTCAGACCAATGGTCCATCAAGCCCAGCATCCTGTTCTCACGGTGGCCAATCCAGATCACTAGTATCTGGCCAAAACCCAAGGAGTCAGGGATATATGAGCAAATTTTTTTGTTTTAGTGAAAAGATGTCCCATATCATGCTGAATAAGTTATATGGAACATATAGAGCAGTGGTTCCCAACCCTGTCCTGGAGGACCACCAGTCAGTCAGGTTTTCAGGATAGCCCTAATGAATATGGATGGAGCAGATTTGCATGCCTGTCACTTCCATTATATTCAAATCTCTCTCATGCATATTCATTAGGGTTATCCCAAAAGTGCAACTGGCTGGTGGTTCTCCAGGACAGAGTTTGGAACCACTGATATTGAGTACTGAGGAAAGCCATGGTATGAAGACTTACAGTAGTGAAGTTTGTTGTTAGGTGCCATTGACTTGTGCTGAAGTCCTAGCAACTTGATGAATTGCGGATCTAAAAAGAAAATGGTTTTGTGCAAGTCTGGAAAGATCCTCCAGCTTTATCCTTATGGTTGTTTTCAACATGTCCAGCCATCTGATTGCAGGTCACTGCCTGGTTCCTTCGATCTTCCAAATCATGATGTCCTTCTCCAGTGAACTCTCTCTTCTGATGGTGTGACCAAAACAAGACAGTCATAACTTCATCATTTGGGCTTCGAGTGACAAAGCCGGTTTGATCTCTTCCAGAATAGATTTGTTAGTTCTTCTGGCAGTCCATAACATGCCTAAAATCCTTCTCCAGCACCCAAACTCAAATGAGTCAATCTTCTTTCTGTCTTGTTTTCGTAGTGTCCAGCTTTCGCATCCGTAACTGACCACTGAGAAAATGAATGCATGGATAAGTCTGATCTTTATTTGGAGTGTTTGTAGTGAAGTCTACTAAGTAGTAAACAAAAGCCAAGGGTCTTTGAATTTAAAGTGAAGTAAGCTTTTATGGAACATATATGGCTGAGTGCAACATACAATGATTTCAGAATAGAACAGCTTTGGGATTCATAGGTGAGATGATAATCTATGTTAAATCTCAAAACATATACAGTTATAGAGAAGAATGGGACAACTCTTTATTGAAGGATAAAAAGAAAAAGATATAGGTGTCATTGTTGATGATATGTTGAAACCCTCTGCTCAGTGTGCAGCAACAGCAAAGAAAGCAAATATAATGTTAGGAATTATTAGAAAAGGAATAGAAAACAAAAATGAGAATGTTAGTCCTTTATATCACTCTATGGTGCGTCCACACCTTGAATACTGTGTGTAAATTTGGTCACTGCATCTCTAAAAAGATATAGCAGAATTAGAAAGGGTACAGAGAAGGTGAATGAAAATGAAAATGATAAAAGGGATGGGTTGACTTCCCTATGATAAAAGGCTAAAGCAGCTAGAATTCTTCAGTTTAGAGAATTCACGTCTGAAGAGAGATATGATAGAGGTATATTAAATAGTGAGTGGAATTGAACGGGCAGACATGAATTGCATATGTACTCTACGACTAGGGGCAGGCAATTTAAAACAAACTGGAGAAAATATTTTTTCACTCAAAGAGTGATTAAACTCTGGAATTCATTGCCAGAGAATGTGGTAAAAGCAGTTAGCTTAGCAGGGTTCAGAAAAGGTTTCTTTATTTATTGATTTATTGATTTATTTATTAGGATTTATTTACCACCATTTTGAAGGAAAACAATTCTTGGAATACAGCAAGAATAAGTCAAACATAAGCAACAGACAATTACAGCAGTAAAAATATTCAAATTACAATAAAAGTATGGTATAGCATGCTACATTGCAATGTCAATATAATATATGGTAAAACATTTTATTAAATAAAGGGTATAAGCAAAGATGGCGTAAGAAAATGAGGTGACTAATTTAAAGAAGTTGCATATGAGATCTGAATGGTGCTTGGGTAGGAGTGGATAAACATGTCCTGCTATAGTATGTGCAATTGATGTGTCTTGCAAGTTAGTTACTTCTTCCATTAAAGGCCTGGTATAGATAATTTCTTAAAATAAAAGTCCATAAGTTATTATTAAGATAGACTTGGGAAAATTCACTTCTTATTTAGGATAAGAATCATAAAATCTGCTTTACTCTTTTAGGATCTTGTCAGGTACTTGGAAACAGGATAATGGACTTGATGGACCTTCGGTCAGTCCCAGTGTGTCATAAAAACATAAGAACATAAGAATTGCCACTGCTGGGTCAGACCAGTGGTCCATCGTGCCCAGCAGTCCGCTCACGCGGCGGCCCCTAGGTCAAAGACCAGTGCTCTAAATGAGCCCAGCCTCACCTGCGTACTTTCCAGGTAAGCAGGAACTTGTCCAACTTTGTCTTGAATCCCTGGAGAGTGTTTTCCCTTACGACAGACTCCGGAAGAGCGTTCCAGTTTTCTACCACTCTCTGTGTGAAGAAGAAATTCCTTACGTTTGTATGGAATCTATCCCCTTTCAACTTTAGTGAGTGCCCTCTCGTTCTCCCTTCCTTGGAGAGGGTGAACAACCTGTCTTTATCTACTAAGTCTATTCCCTTCAGTATCTTGAATGTTTCGATCATGTCCCCTCTCAATCTCTTCTTTTCAAGGGAGAAGAGTCCCAGTTTCTCCTCCAGCCCCTTAACCATTTCAGTCGTTCTTCTCTGGACCCTTTCGAGAAGTACCTTGTCCTTCTTCATGTACGGCGACCAGTGCTGGAAGCCAGGTGAGGGCGCACCATGGCCTGGTACAGCGGCATGATAACCTTCTCCAATCTGTTCGTGATCCCCTTCTTGATCATTCCTAGCATTCTGTTCACCCTTTTCGCCGCCACAGCACATTGTGCAGATGGCTTCATGGACTTGTTGATTAGAACTCCCAAGTCCCTTTCCTGGGAGGTCTCACCAAGTACCGCCCGGACATCCTGTATTCGTGCATGAGATTTTTGTTAACGACATGCATCACTTTACACTTATCCACATTGAACCTCATCTGCCAAAGCTTATGTTCTTATATGAGATGGCAGGAAGTGGAAGCTATCAAGAAGGCCATGCATTTAGAAGCGTTTAAGACAATCCCATATTGAGAAAGCCATAGTATGATCTTCTTAAGCTTTTAATCAACGGGGAGAGATCAAGGGAATTCTGATTGGTGATATAAATGAAATAACTGTTGTCTGCACAAAAAGCATAATTTATGCAAAGGCTTTGTATAGCAGTAGCAAGCACAGCTAAAAAAAAAGATTAACTAGAATCCAAGTCAAAATATTGCCATTATTGACCCCCAGAGGAAGCATATGGGTTTTCAAGCAAGAAGTCCCCAAACAGACTTCTTTTGTACAACTGGTCCAGTATCTGGAAAACCAGAAAAGAACATTATCTCCACTACCCACTTATTAGAGCTGATGTAAAGAAGATGCCTATGTTTATTTTGATAATACGAATATAGCCTTTTCAGGGCACAGGTGAAAGTGGTTCACAAATCTATAAAACCAAATCGAAAATAAGATAAAGAGTTTGTAATAGGACTACAAGCACAGTCAAACTAAACAAAACAGAGGAGGAAACAGAAAGAAATCATATTTTAGTTCAGGCAGATGACCAGATTTAAATTGCTGAATCCACTCTTGGCTTCTTAATGCCATTTGAAATAAAAGTGTCTTTAGGGCAGACTTACATTTCTTAAAAGATAATTCAGCCCATAATGAAAGGGGAAGCTCATTCAAAAGGAATGGAGTTAAAAAATAAAAGGCCACACTAAAATCAAGGAAGATGATAGTAGAAACAGGTTTAAATTCAATATTAAGATGTAGCTTATTCATCATGGTGGTATTCAGTGCAATGGGCAAGTCAAAACCTGCAATGTATTTGTTTTCTCAAATAAAGAGATTAGCTGAAGTTCTCCAAGGTCAAGCAGGAATAATATTTTCACATGTCAGTGACACCATCCACGGAACCCGGTATGGACACTGCCAATATAATTAGTTTGGTGGACTTCGGTACAAACCAAACATCTCATCTGAAACTATTCCTTAGTCATTCATAAATAGAATCAATTAAATACATTCATCTTAATTAGATGCTTCAAAAGGGAACTCCCTACATGACATCATGTTTCACCGGAAGGCTGTTTCAGGGCTTATTCCCTTATACTGCATACAGGTCATCTTCTAGTCAGAAGGCATCCTTAGGTGTGGGAAGGCACCTTTACATAGGTGTCACTAGGTGTCTAATCTAATCTAGTCTTCGATTTATATATCGGGTCATCTCCCAGCGGAGCTCGACTCAATTTACAAGTAATTAAAGACCAGCAAAATAAACAACCAAACAAGAGCATAAGAGAAAATAAGTGTTGTAGAGCAATCAATTTGTTGAATCTTTAGGTAAATTGTTTAAGTATTGTGTACATAATAAAGTTTTTAGGCCTTTACGAAAGTGTTGTAACTGACCTATCATTCTGACAGTCAGGAAGCCCATTCCACATTTCTACCAGTTTATAAGCGAAAGATTGACTTCCTTTGAAGGAAGGGAACAGTAGTTTATATCTCTGTGTATTCCTCAAATGGCAAGATCTAAGGGTATTCTAGTATAAAGGGACCAAAGGGCCAAATATTCCATAAAGAAGCTTAAAAATGATGCAGGCACATTTAAACTGGATCCTAAAATGGATTGGGAGCCAATGAAGCTTTCTTAACAGAGGTGTCCTAAGAGTTTGGTGCCAAAGTGACATTGCCACTTACCATACTAATTAAGCCAATTAAAAAATAAAAGTTGTGCGCAGATCTCAAACTTATGCATTGCTAGGTGATGTCAATTAGGGAACCTAACAGTGCCTAATGCAGGTGCCATTTATAGAATTACCCAGCTAGAGTTGAAGAGGATGGTCTAGTGTGTTAGCCCTTGGAGGAATCAAAGGCTGCAAGGTGAGAGGGTATAAACAACTTACCTGGGAAGGTGAGGAAGGGTGTAGAACAGCCTGGAAACAATAACAGGGATGTTTGCTTGTTCATGCATGTGTGAGAGAAATCTTTATTGAATATGGTT
>NC_047087.1:272077173-272107173 GCF_902459505.1 Geotrypetes seraphini
CTGCAGCAATCCGGGTTAGTAAGTACAGAAAAGCGTGGGGGCCGGGAGGGGGGAATGAGTTGGACATAGGCCTGCAGCTTTGGGAATGGGGTAAGGCTGAAGCCCCTGCATATGGGGCCACCATGTGGCAGCAGCCTTTCCTTATTTCGTGGTGACTGGGTAGACGGAAGGCTGGCTGGCTACCTTGGGGCTGGGGGCTGCCACTAGACGTGCCTACCATTAGATGTACCCACCACTAGATGTGCCCTGTCCCCTGTCCCGGCCTATCACTAGACCACCAGAGGGGGGACAGGGTACAGGGCACACCATTTGGTTCAGAATTCTTTTTTTTTGTTTTTTCCTCCCTACAGGTGAGTGCGTCTCATGGTACACAGGTGTGTCTTATAGAGCGAAAAATATGGTACTCAAAAATAAACCTAAATTTTTAGGCCACAAGCATGGTCCAAAAATGGGGGTCTTGGTTTATATCTAAGTTCTCCCCTTCTCAAAACCATTGCAGGCCTCCCCCAGGGCCTACCTTAAACCCTGCTGGTCCAGTAGTGAACCAGGGCTAGAGCATTCCTCCTATGTTCCTGCCTCGTGTAGTCTCACTACTCAAAATGGCTGATATGAATTCCAACAGTAATTTTGTGAGACTGCTGGAAGTTTGGTTTATATTTGAGTCAACCTATTTTTACCCCTTTTTTTTTTGGAGGGGGAAGAATATTACCTCGGTTTATATTCAGATGAGTTTACATTCGAGCATATATATGGTATGATGTGTGCACATATTTTACTTGTCCACATGTACATTAGCAACTTTAATGCAAATGTACTGTACATATGTGCATTGGTATTTGCATGCTGATTCCAGGATCCTATATTATAGTCAAATAGGGGAGGTCTTAGCTTGCCAGGAAGGAGAGTGAGTGTTTGTCTGAGAAGCAGAAGGGTCCTGCTTCAATAGGAGAGGAATTGGCATCTCTTCCATGTTATGCACATCCCTATCAACAGTCAGTCTGCAGTGGTTAGTTGTTTTTGGGTTGTTGTTTTTTAAAGAAGGTGCTAATGCCTCTGTACTAGTTGTTGGTGAGGCCCAATTTAAACAACTGTGTTCAGCTTTGGAGGCCATATCTTGCTAAGGACATAAAAAGACCAGAAAGATGAGGGACAAAAATGGTAAGGGTATCATTGAGGCAAAAGTCATATGAGAAGGAACTTGAAAACTGGAATTCATATACCCTAGAGCAGTGATGGCTAACCTTTTTGAGCCCGAGTGCCCAAACTGCCGCACAAAAACAAAGAATTTCCTCAAAGTGCTAGCACGTCAATTAAACCTTAATAACAAGATTTTAGTATCTAAAAACTCTTTATAAAGTTGCCTGAACTATGTAACATCATTTTTAAAGGTTGGAATCTTTGTATTGTCAGAGAATCAATTTGATTCACAATCCTTTGGTTTTCATTTCAATTTATTGGCAATTTATAATGTTTTAATGATTTCATTCAATTTAATGAATTTAGGAAGAATTTGATTCAGTTACACAATATATTTAAAATGTATTATTCACATAACATGTCAAATGTATCCTGAGTAAAAAAAAAGATAAACTTCTTAAAACTGTTAACTGTGTCAAGACTCGGTGTGCATTCCCAAAGAGTCTATACATGTTTTTTTGTAAAATTTACAATCAAATTAGAAAATAGTTAAATCATTACATTTCTAATAATATGATGTAAAGAAAACAAAAGAGCTTTCAATTAAACCAACCGCTTTTATTGGAAATTCCAGATTGGAATACAACAGGGCCATGTAAAGTCCCTTTTTTAAATAACATCTTTAAATAATATTTAAATAACTTAGAAAGTGTCTTAACTGCAAACTGAAAACACTGCTTCATGTAAACATATGCATTGGGCATGCTCTGAAAAAAATTAATGTGATTTTTGTTGTTGCATGCATGCTGATAACTTGTCAATCCTTGGCTCATAGTGCGTTAATTTCAGAGCAACACATGCAGCACTCATGTCATCCGTTAATCTGTTTCTAGCATCAGATTTTATATGATTCAAAGCCGAAAACAGCTGCTCACAAGCATAGGATGACCCAAACAAAGTAAGAAGAGCAATCCCAAGTGCTTTCATGGACTTAAAATTGTCTGGCAGAGAATTCCACGCTTTTAGGATTTCATTTTCAGAACTGCTAGCAGTGATTTCATTTGTCACCCTTTCACACTCAATACGTTCAAGAGCCGCACGCAGGTCATTGAATTTACTTTTCCAGATAGAGCTTTCTTGAAATTCCAGTAGCTCCATTTCCAAATTTTGAATATCCAACCACTGTAAGCAGGAAAGATCAAGATCTTCAAATGTGGACTTTTCTGGGGAAGTTATAAATGAAAGGGTTGTCTCCATCTTACGGAACTGAGAAAATCTTTTACTAAAATTCTTCTTTGCTTCGGCTACAATGGTGGAATATGCTTTGTGGATTTCCTGGTGTTTTTTATGACTGTCCACAAATGTTGTAGAATTATCCAAATGTATTTTTAGGTTGGGAAAATATTTTAGCTGTCCACTCTCAAGGTCTTTTTCAAAAACATGCAATTTTCTCTCAAAAGCTTTGATGTCACTAAACATGCTTTCTGCTGTTTTTCCCATGCCTTGTAATTTTTTGTTTAGTACATTAAAGTGGTTAGTAAAATCTGTAAAGAACATGAGGTTGGTAAGCCAGGCCATGTTGGTGAGTTGAGGATAGTCTTCCCCCTTTTCGTTCATAAATAGCCTAACTTTTTCCAAGCAGGCCACAAATCTCTCTAACACTCGTCCTCTGCTCAGCCACCGGACATTATTGTACATCAGTAAAGTGTTATATTGTGCCTGAACCTCATCAAGAAGGGCTTGAAATTGTCGAAAATTAAGAGCACGCGCCATGATGAAGTTCACCATTTTTGTTACATCTCTGAGGACATCGTCAAGTTTTTTGCTGCTTTCTTTGGCGCAGAGAGCCTCTTGATGTATTATGCAGTGAAATTGAATCAGTGGATGTTTTGCTTCCTTAGCAAAGAAATGAATGAATCCTGATGTTGTCCCCACCATGCTAGGTGCTCCATCGCTAGTAACTGAAACTACTTTTTCTGGACTTATGTCTAGTGATGAAAAAGCCTCCATCACAGCATTGTGGATATCTATCCCTTGTGTTCTTCCAGGCAAAGACAGCAGTTTTACCAGCTCTTCTCTCATGATGTCACCAGTAGCATAACGCAAAATGAGCGCTAGTCTTGCATGGTTAGTAATATCTGTACTTTCATCCAAGCACATGGAGTAGAAGGGTGCTTTTTGTAAGTCGCAAGTAAGCTGTTGACTAACATCAGCAGCCATTTGCAGAACCCTATCTTTTGCAGTATTTCTGCTTGGCGGCATCTCAGAGATGCCCTGCACAATTTTATCCTTGTTTTGGAAATCATGGAAGAGTGAATTACTCCCAGCCAAAATTGCCTTTTTGATAAAATCTCCATCAGAGAGGGGCTTACCATGTTTTGCCATGCACAGTGAAATTTGAAAGCTGGCAACTGTAAGATGATTAGTTTTTGAAAGATAGTTGCTAAAACTAAGAGACTGGGAGTGATATTTCTTTAATTTTCCTACAAGGAACTCTTTTCTTTGAGCTAAACCAAGTTCAGCAACACTGTTATGGTTGGTCTCAAAGTGACGTTTGACACTTGATGTGCGAGACACAACACTTTCATTACACATAATACACAATGCTTTCCCACTGCGTTCAATCACTCCATATGTACTCTGTCCAGGCCTCTTGGAATGGTCTTCCACTATCTGTTTTTGCTTTTTTTACTGTACTCATTTTCTTTGTTCAAGACTTCAAGTCTACAAAAAGATAAAATTTGTATAATAAAAAAAATCTAATGAAGTGCTGTATACAAATCCGTCCCCATAAAAAAATATGTGATTGGGGAATTTTACTAATTGTAGACATCCGTTTTGGTCAAAAAAATATACTGTCCGGGTGAAAACCGGACTTGTGCAACCTGAGTGTATGGGAAAAGGACTTTTATTTTTCATTATTGGAGCCTTTGTTATTTTATTATGATGTTTACAAAAGCACTGTGAAGGGCCACATATACACTTTACTGTTTTTTGCTATATTGAGTTTCCCATAAGGTACAGCGCAGAGGATTAGTGTGTTGGTTGTTCACAGAGAGCCCAGCCCTCCTCTCAGCTTACTGAACTTCTCTATGCAATCATCATAAGCAGCTTTTTTATTTCCTCGAATTTAGCATGTCCCCCATGGAAGATACAGAGGTTTTTACAGAGGAGCACATTATTAGACACATTAACTTCCCCCCATATCCTCACCTCTCTAGCATGGGAGCACTAGGAACTGTTCCTGATTACAGATGTCACATGTGGAGTCACACTACAGCCTCACTGAGTTCCTGTGACAGACTCAGTGTGAAGCTTCTCTTCCTCCCCCCACTTCCCCCTCACACACTGCCTGGCTCATAGGATACTAAGGGGAAGACAGGCAGGCTAAACATCCACTCACAGGACTGCAGCCAGCACAGGAGGATGGGCCGCGGCCCACCGGGACAATGCCCGGTCCTCCCAATGGCCAGTCCAGCCCTGTTGCCAGGTGAGCTGCAAAGCAGACACCGGCACACTCGCCTCCCGCCGCGCCGCATATCTTAATTGCGCGGGGACAGAAATCCCACCCGTCCCCGCCAAAGTCTCACCCGTCCCCACCCGTCCCCGTGAAGAATCCCACCCGTCCCCGTGAGGAATCCCTCCGTCCCCACCCGTCCCCGTGAGGAATCCCCTCCGTCCCCGCCCGTCCCCGTGAGGAATCCCCTCCGTCCCTATAAACTTCAGAAATAGTTATTACATTTAATTATGCTACTGAATTAAAGGTTCTGGTAGAAACCCATTTACAAATAAGCAAAAAGACTTTATTAATTTGGAAATATTAATTGGGAAGAATACACACTTTGTAAACGGGTTTCTACCAGAGCCTCTTTTGTTTATAAATTTTTATCAACATAACTAATATACTACTTTATCCTGAAGCAAAAAAAAAAGAAAAAAATAAATAGAATTCTTTTCCTACCTTTGTTGCCTGGTTTCTGCTTTCCTCATGTTCTCATTCAGTTCCTTCCATCCACTGTCTCTCTTCCTTCTGCGTCTTCCATTTGCTCTGTTACTGTGCCTCTCCCTTTCTCCCCCCCCTTCCAAATTGGTCTGGCACCCATCTTCTTCCCTCCGCTCCCCCATAGTCTGGCATCTCTGTCTTCTTCCCTGCCATCGTCTTCTCCTCACTCTCTCTTCCCCATTTCCTTTCAGCGTCCTTCTCCCCCCCATCTTCCCCATGTCCTGTCAGCGTCCTTCTCCCCCCTCTGTCTTCCCCATGGCCTTTCAGCTTCCTTCTCCACCCCCCCATCTTCCCCATGGCCTTTCAGCATCCTTCTCCACCCCACCCCCCATCTTCCCCATGTCCTTTCAGCGTCCTTCTCCACCCCTTTGTCTTCCCCATGTGCTTTCAGCATCCTTCTCCTCCCCCCGTCTTCCCCATGTCCTGTCAGCGTCCTTCTCCCCCTTCTGTCTTCCACAAATGCTTTCAGTGTCCTTCCCCCCCACCCCATCTTCCCCATGGCCTTTCAGCGTCCTTCTCCCCCCTCCTTCTCTCCCGCCCCGGGTGCAGCACAGCCGGCCAGGTTCCCTTACTTTTGTGGCGCTTCTGCGACCGACAGACCGACAACAGCCCCGGTCTGACAAACCTACCTGCCCTTAACCGCGAATCTAAATTTCCTTCTTACAGCTGCTGTAAGAAGGTAATTTAGATTCGCGGTTAAGGGCAGGGAGGTTTGTCGGACCAGGGCTGTTGTCGGTCGGTCGGGTTAGCTCCACAAAAGTAAGGGGACCTGGTCGGCTGTGCTGCACACGGGGCGGGGCGGGGCGGACCGCCCCCCTCCCTTAGCAGTCAGTAGCCACTCGAGCCGCGAGGATACTCCTCCTTACCTACCCTGCCTGCAGCACAGAGCCGAACGGAAGTCTTCCCAACGTCAGCGCAGACGTTGGAGGGAGGGAGGGCTTTGTTTACCGACGTCAGCGCTGACATCGGGAAGACTTCCGTTCGGCTCTGTGCTGCAAGCAGAGCAGGTAGGGAGAAAAGCCGCGCGACTTAGTACATCCAGCCCCGCAGGAACCCCGCGACCCTCGGAGGCGTCCCCACGGGATCCCCGCGACCCGTGCAGCTCTCTATTGTGGACCTTCCCGCGTGCCAGCTGCAAGGCCTTCGCGTGCCACAGCTGGCACGCGTGCCATAGGTTCGCCATCGCTGCCCTAGAGGAAAGGAGGTGTAGGGATGATTTTACACACACACATGGCCAGGGCCACCTACTGCTGATCCCTCTTCCTCCCCTCCAAATCTGATAAATATATCATTCTCTGCACCTTTAACCCCCTATCTACCCCCAGGTGAGGTGGCCTCATCTTATAAAGTTGAGGCAAGAGCAATATGTTGAAGTATAACTGAAAAGGAAAGATGTGCCCAAAAGGATGAAGCAAGAAATCAAATATTCACAATGTAAAACTTTTGTGCAGTGAACATTTTTCTGTAATTTGTCACAATCTATTAACTAGATGATTTACTTATTAGTACTATGGCTAATTTTGATTTACTTATTAGTACTATGGCTAATTTTTACAGCTTATAATGTACTACTATGAGTTTGAGCTGAGTCTAGTTTGATCCCTATTAAAATAACATTGAGTATTGCTTTAGTATGATTATATTATCAGTTTAATAAGTTTATTGCTAAAGTCACATAAAAGCTGATTTTGAATATGTTATTCCCTGTGGGTTTTATTCTACTTTTATTATTCTGGAGCTACTTAGCAAAGCTGAATAATCCGATCAAGATGGCGTCGGGAGCGGACGCCTGAGCGAGCTCTGTGCTCGTTAGTACCTGATTTTGCGTTGGTGTCTCTTCCCCGGTAGCGAAGAGGTAGGGGAAGAGGAAGGGAGTTTCCCGCTATGCCCCTCCAGCGGCTGAACCCTCTCAACGGCTGATACAGTCTACTTTAACGAGCGTTTTTGCTCGCATGGGTGAGGTGACCCCAGTTACTTCGGGAGGGAACCCGGATTTTTCAGGGAACCTCAGCGCGGAGAGTCGGACCAGAGGCTGGTTCCTCCCCAGCCCGGAAGTGCACAAGTGCAGGGAATGCCTGGAAGCCGACAGCTCCGAGAGGGAGAGAGTGATTCCAGCATTGGAGGGACATCCCTATCGAACCTTTCAGTGGAAGGAGGAGATGGGAACCATCAAGAATCCCCATGCACTTTGGAAGAAGAGGTGAGAGGTGCCTCGGGAGGGAATACTATCAGTTTTGGGGAGATGAAGAAACCAGATAAGATAGATATGGAGGCGCTATGGCAGGCCATATCAGTCATGGATTCCAATCTCAAACTGACTTTATCTACAATTAAAACAGATTATGGAACTGTTTTCTCCAAGGTGGAACAACAAGGGGTACTTCTTACTAATGTGAATGAAAGGTTGGAGAAACAGGAAAATAATTTGAATGAAGTAAAGAAGGTACAAGTGGAATTGGTTAAGGAGAGATCTTATGTTTCCCGTAAGATGGAAAATTTCAAAAATCAACTGAGGAAAAACAATTTAAGATTTTTGAACTTTCCAAAGTGTCCTATTATTTCACCAGTTGAAATGGCTAGGAAATATTTCCGAGAGACTTTAGCCATCCCACCAGAAAATCTACCTCCAATTGTTAGAGCTTACTATTTGAATATAAAGACAACAAAAGGGGAATCCACACCTATAGAAACCCCAGTGGATAAAGTAGTGGATATGAATTTGTCTTCATTTCTGGAAAATTCCCTTGAGGTTGTCACTCAAAGAACTACCATGTTGTTGACCCTAGCCTTGGAGAGTGATAGGGAATTTATTCTTCATATGTATTTTCGTCATATAAATGATAAGTTTTTGGGCTCTAATGTTCGAGTTTTTCCAGATTTAGCTCAGAGGACCCAGAGACGTAGGAAGGAGTTCTTGTCCCTGAGGTCAAGAACCCTGGCTCTGGGGGCTACATTTCTTGTTAAATTTCCTGCAAAGTGTTATGTATCTTTTCAAGATAAGAATTTTCTTTTTTTTGAGCCCAAACAACTTTTGGAATTTATTGGATCAAAAGAGAAATTGGCAACCATGTCTAGTAATGTGTGACCTGCCAGCTGGCTGTAATTTGGGAATCTAATGCCGTGACCTTGATTAGTTGATTTGTTACTACTATTTAGAAGTTTATTTCTTTTCTTGATCTTTAAACTGTGGACTAAATAAGACATTATTATTTTTCTTTACAAGTTTTATTGAATATCATTACTGGATCTCTTGCATTGTAAAAAAGTAATGCTTGTATTTAAAATGGAAAATCTTATAAATAAATAAAAAAAAGAAGAAGCTGATTTTGAATATGTTATTCCCTGTGGGTTTTATTCTACTTTTATTATTCTGGAGCTACTTAGCAAAGCTGAATAATCCAGATTTCTTGCAAAGAGAATACACTATGGTTAGGAAATTTTCACTGCTTTGTGCCCAGATTATTTTCACAGGTTGTGTACAGTTTCGAGATATTCCTTTTTTGCTTTCAATGTAAGCAGACTATACATGTCTATTTATTTATTGGGATTAACTGCCTTTAGGAAGAGATTTATAATTTTAACTTAAATTAAAATAGGGATCCACCTGAGATCTACTTCTCCGGTTTCTTGAGCGAAGTGACAGGAACCTCAGATCTCAAACTGTTACCAGTGGTGTTCTCCTGCTCTTAACTTTCCCTGAAGCTGATAGATATCTTTCTCTCTTACAGCAGGATTAATCAGGCACATATATAGGTGATGTCATTTTATTTTGCTAGAATGGAACAACTCTCCCAGAGCTCAGAATTCAGTGTAAAGTTCTAAGTACACATGGCCCTTCCTGTGTGGAAGAGATTGTGTGTCTAATCAATCCTGCTGTTTACTAAAAACATCTGTTTACAGGTGGGCAACAAAACTTTTTCCGCTGATAAGAAGGACTGGGTGAGGTACTTAAGTGGATCACTGGCAAACTCAGGGTTGCTACTCTTTTTAAATATTGTGCATTGTTCATTAGAACAATGGTCCCCAACCCTGTCCTGGAGGACCACCAACCAGTCAGGTTTTCAGGGCAGCCCTAATAACTATGTATGGAGCAGCTTTGCATGCCTGTCACCTCCATTATATGCAAATTTCTCATATGCAGATTCATTAGAGCTATTCCAAAAACCCGACTGGCTGGTGGTCCTCCAGGACAGGGTTGGGGAACACTGCATTAGAAGACCACATATCAAAAAGGTATAGGAGTATCAAGGTCACACAGAGAGCCTGCCCAGCATAGCTTGACCAGATGCACTCTTTTATTGTGGACTGGTCAAAGCAGTAGTGTGAGGCAAAGGAAAGATCAGATCAGTACTTTAGTCGCAAAGTTTGTGGATTAACATTTGTATCTGATATATCAGTACCTTTACTCACATGTCCAGGTAATGTAGCTCCAGCAGGAAATGTCAAATAACCTAAATAAACAATTTGCAAACAACCTGGGCTCAAACAACAAGAAAAACTGGAACCAGCCCTTTGACTGTACAATATTTGATGAGCTGTTCCTCCCATGCAGTTTCTCAGAATTTCCCCAGTAGCTTCAATAATAAAACAGACCCATCCCCCATTTAGCTCCTATGGGGAATGCTTCCCAGGGTCTGTTCAGCCCTCAACTGATACGGCAGTGAGTGCACAATATTTGCAGTTCATATGAAGGTCCTTAAGTAGTCACACAATCTTCACACAGAGTTTTCAAGTCAAGTCAAAACATAAATAATTCTTCAAAATGTTGTTTGACCATTATGATTAATGATAATCACTTCAACTGAAAAGTACTAGCATTTTCTTCTTCATAAAAGGAGGAACGCAAGTCAGTGAAAGAATTAGGATGGAAAAACCTTGGACAGGAGTGAAAATGGCTCCATGTATGAAGTAGAGTGACAAGTCATTTTTCTGGTATATTGGAGAAAGTAGAAAAGCCTGAGATGGAATTATGAGACTCACAAGTGTTGAGGATTGATGTTTGGAAATTGATAAGAGAAAAGCAGAAATAGTCAACAAATTCTTTGGTTCAGTGTTCACAGAAGAAAACCCAAAGAAAGTCCATAGCTGTTGACAAAAATATACACATAGATGGTATATAAGTATACCACATGTTTTAGAGAAAATAGTGTTTATGAACAGTTTGCAAAACTGAAAGTGGATAAAAACATGGAACCTGATGAGACACATCCCAGAATGCTGAAAACTCACAAAAACATTGGTAAATCCTCTAAAGCAGGGCTACCCAATTCCGGTCCTCCAGATCTACTGGCAGGCCAGGTTTTCAGGTTATCCACCATGAATATGCATAAGAGAGATTTGCCTGCACTGCCTTCTTGGTATGCAAATCTCTCATATGCATGTTCATTGTGGATATCCTGAAAACCTGGCCTGCCAGTAGATTTCGAGAACCGGAATTGGGCAGCCCTACTCTAAAGGATGTGTTTAATAGATCCTTGGATATGGAAAATGATTTGTGAGAATGGAGAAAGGCTGATGTGGTCCCTCTTCACAAAAGTGGGAACAGAGAAGTGGTGGGAAAATATGGGCCAATAAGTCAAACCTTAGTGGTGGGAAAAATAATGGAGAAGATGCTGAAGGAAAACATAATAAGATTTCTACAACCAAATGGAGATTCAAGATCTGGGGCAACATGGTGTCACCAAAGGTAGATCATGGCAAACCAATCTTGATTGACTTTTTTTTTATTTGGTGACAAAAGAATTGGACTAAGATCATGCACTGGATGTGGACTACTTAGATTTCAGCAAGCCTTTGCTACTGTTCTTCATAGGAAGTGCATGAATAAATTGTGAAGCTTGAATATGGGATCCTAAGTAGATAACTGGAGTACTATGCTAATTTTTGAAAGCTTTATCTTGCCAGAGACATAAAAATACTCAAATTTGTTCAAGGGAAAGTGGTATAGGGTCCCTACCAGAAAATGTATGAAGTAACTTGAAGACTTGAATATGTACACCATGGAGGAGAGAAGGAATAGGGAAGATGCTACACACCTTTAAGTATTTGAAAAATACATATAAACAAACCTTTCCAAAAAGGAAAAGACCATATACAGTGGTTCCCAAACCCTGTTCTGGGGGACCCCCAGCCAGTCAGGTTTTCAAGATATCCCTAATGAATATGCATGAGAAAGATTTGCATATAATGGAAGTGACAGGTATGCAAATCTCTCTCATGCATATTCATTAGGGATATCTTGAAAACCCGACTGGCTGGGGGTCCCCCAGGACAGGGTTTGGGAACCACTGATATAATTAGAGGATATGAAACAGTAATAATAATAATAATATCTTTAATTATGCATCAAAACAAAAAACAAACAAACAAGTTTTTACCTAGGGTAGCAACACATTTCCATATGCTTTCTCCATTCTGTCCAAATTCTTGTAAGAATCCTTGTGAGAAAGCACTGCATTCTCTGGATTGTAAACTGTACCTTTAAGGAACTGAATCCAGAAAGAAATCTACACAGTTTCTTGACTTCATTTACCACAAAAGTATTATTTATTTAATTAAAAATTATTTTAGCCCACTTACACCTAAGCGGTTCACACAAATACATACATAATTATAAAACAATAAAAAAAGACAAAAACATAATTCAGATTCACAAAAGTTCTTCAAACAATCATTAAAAAAAAAAAATGCCTCTACAAATAAAGTTGACTTCAAGACCTTCTTAAATTTCAGTAAAACAGGTAATAACTGAAGAGGTCCTCTCAAATTATTCCATAACAATACTCCTGCCACTGAGATAATGGAAATCCTTATTTTCTCAGTATACAGTTGTCAGTTCCTCACTAACTAACCATAGCGTCCCTTCTGATCTCAAGGATCTTGATGGCTGGTACACTTTTAATGCCTGTGTCAAGTACCATGGGATCTCAAAATACACCACCTTAAATATCAACACCAGGATTTTATAAGTGACACAATATTTTACTGGTAGCCAGTGGAGCTGTTTCAATCGTGGCGTTGTGTGTTTAAATTTGCTCCCATAACTGTTTAGCTGCATTTCCAATAACCTGTAAGCCTCTACATCTTGAGGATGCTATTCCTAGATATAAAGCATTGAAGTAATCCAATTTCTGAAGAATCACTGCTTGAACTATGATAACATAGTTTTTAATCTATTAAGCACCCGCATGTGGAAGATAGCAGACCTGGCTACTGGCAATTCCTGAACCTTCATTGTTAATGTGGAGTCTAACCAGACTCCCAGCATTTAAGTCACTTCTGTATTGGAATATGAAGATCACAAATATCAATAGAATTAGGTCTTCATCCTTACTTATCAACATCACCTCATTCTTATTAAGGTTTAGTGCCAACTTGGGATTTATCATCCACTCCCCTACTGCTCAAAGGCAGTGATAGTTTAGAATGGAGTTTACTTTCCAGATCAGTAATTTAACTCTAGTGAATTGGTTAACATCCTACATCCTTGCTGTTAGAAGCAAACAGGTGCTCCTCTGAAATCTATTTTGCTGGTTACATTTACCTCATACTATTAGTTGAACAAATCCACAATAAATTGAATCAGGTTGGGCAGACTGGATGGACCATTCGGGTCTTTATCTGCCGTCATCTACTATGTTACTATGTAAAGCAGGGGTGTCCAATGTCGGTCCTCGAGGGCCGCAATCCAGTCGGGTTTTCTGGATTTCCCCACTGAATATGCATGAGATCTATTTGCATGCACTGCTTTCAATGCATATTCATTGAGGAAATCCTGAAAACCCGACTGGATTGCGGCCCTCGAGGACCGACATTGGACACCCCTGATGTAAAGGATAGTGAATTTGGTCAGGCTCTTACATATCTCATAGCCTTAAGCTTGGGAGTCAACATTCTATGTGCTTAAATCAATTCTGATTGTTTTCAGATTTAAGACAATTGCTGATGGTAATCCGTATTTTCTGTATTACCAAAATCTGAACTCTCCTCTCTGAGAACAATACCAAAACCTTTATCCATGCTCTCATCACTTCATGCTTAGACTACTGCAATGTACTCCTCTCAGGTCTCCCGCTCATCCATCTCTCACTCCTTCAATCCATTCAAAATGCTGCTGCAAGACTCATATTCTGTGAGAGCCACCATGCTTACATTACCCCGTCTCCTCAAGTTACTTCATTGGCTCCCAATCCATTTCCGAATACAGTTCAAACTCCTCTTACTAACTTACATGTGCATTCACTCTGTAGCTCCTCAATATCTCTCCTCACTTATCTCCCCCCTATGCTTTCCCCCAGTGAACTCTGTTCATCGGGTAAGTCCCTCTCATCTGTACTCTGTACTCTTCTCCTCCACCGCCAACTCCAGACTTCGTCCCTTCTTTCTTGCCACGTTGTATGCCTGGAACAGACTTCTAGAGTCAATACACTATGCTGCATCTCTAGCAGTTTTCAAATCCAAGCTAGAAGCTCACTTTTTGAAGCCACTTTCAACTCTTAGTCTCCACTCCCATTGTATCATTCTTTCTACAAAAAACTCCCCATCCCTGAGATGTCCTGTCTGTCCATATTAGATTGTAAGCTATTCTGAGCAGGGACCATCTATTGAATGTTAAATGTATAGCACTGTGTATGCCTTTCAGTGCTATAGAAATGATAAATAGTAGTAGTAAATAGCGGGATTCATTTGGTACACAAGTCTTTCTCTCTAGAGCCACATTAATCTTTGAGCTATGGGACTAACTTTATAGTTAAGTTCTAAGCTGTGAGAGAATTGATTGGTTCCAATGATTTGTGATGTCACTTCAGTTATGTGCCTGATTAATCCTATGTGTATAGAAAACACCTGTAACAGGTGTGCAATAGTGATCTTCAACAATAATTTTCTTGAAACATTTATATTCAGATGTGTTCATGTTTAAACTTTTCAGTCAGCAATGTAAAAAGATAAGAACATAAGAATTGCCACACTGGGACAGACTGAAGGTCCATCAAGCCCAGTGTCCTGCTTCCAAGTGGCCAGCCCAGGTCCCAAGTACCTAGCCAAATAGTAAAACTGATTTTATGTTGCTTATCTTAGGAATAAGAAGTGGATTCCCCAAGCCATCTCAATAATGGTCTACAGAATTCTCTTTTAGGAAATTATCCAAAACTTCTTTTAAACCCTACTAAGACAGGGGTAGGCAATTGCGGCCCTCGAGAGCCACAGGCAGGTCAGGTTTTCAGGCTATCCACAATAAATATGCATGAGATAGATTCCGCACCTCAAGGAGGCAGTGCATGCAAATCCATCTCGTACATATTCATTGTAGATATCCTGAAAACCTGATCTGCCTGTGGCTCTCAAGGACCGTATTTGCGTACCCCTGCACTAAGATAACTGATTTCACCACATTCTCTGGTAACGAATTCCAGAGTTTAATTACATGTTTATGGAAGCATGAAGTAAAATGAACACAACTATTTGGAACATTGGCACTTTATAGAATGCTAGTACTCTATACTCTGTGCTGCCTCCAAGTTGAAAATATACCCCAATCACATTGCAAATTAAAAGATGTACTAAAACATTTAAGAAAAAAACATTTTATTTGAAACATAAATAGTTACAGACCTTGCTGAAAAACTGGATGGTGAAAAGTAGGGATGGGAAGTTTGTCCGTCAACCAGGGTTCACGAAAATAGGTCTCAAGCCAGGCTATGCACTCTTTCAGTGATTCTGTCATTTCCTCGGGTTCTTTGGATACATCACAAGTAAATGAGACCTCCTTTTTCCTGTAAAAGCAATACCATTATTTTAATAGTAAACTTTTACAGAGTTTGCTAAAACTGAAAAGAAAATACACTAAATATTAATTAAGGATAAATGTTACTAATATCATTTTATGTTCTTAATATTACAGAGGAAACAAGATCAAACTAGAAACAAACCAGAAATTTTTGGGGCTTCTAAAATTTGTTGGAGGCAACTTGAGCTTTTGAGAACAACATATGTCTGACACATTTCACAAAACAGAATCTTGTACATTTGGTTAGTCTTTAACAGGAGTTTGCAGAGCAAAATATTTTCGTTATGTTTGGTTCACTGATCTTTTTAATTCCATTTCAAATTCTGAATTTTTTGGGTCCATGAAAGTCAACTGATCTTATAATTTTGCAATGTAACAGTGGGTTTTTCCATCTACCTATAATGCCACAGAGCCAAGAGTATCCCAAAGCATTACTACTATCACTCATCATTTCTACAGCACTACTAGGTACGCACAACACTATACACTATTCCCCTAATTCTATATATATGGTGCACACCCAATTTGTGTATAGAATTTAAGTGAATGAGCCAATTAGTACCAATAATTGGGTGCTAACCATCAACTATTTGTGCCTAGTGGCACCAAATTTGAACTTACCCAGCACATCTTTGTAGTCGATATTTATACAAATGAGTGCGTAAATTTTATGCATGGACACAAAAGAGGGCATTGGCCTTGGGAGGGGAATGGTGGGTCAGCGCATTCTAAGGATTTGTTTGCTCTGTTATAGAACAAGGCAGATGTATGCCAAATTTAAGCACAAGGATTTACAAATAGTTGGTGTAAATCCTAGAACCAAGATCCACACCCATTTTTAGGTGCAGGTGCTATTTCATGGGTGCCCAAAAGGTCGATCGCGATCAACCAGTAGATTGCAAAGGCAACGCGAGTCGATCGCGGAGACTCATGTTGCCTTTGCATTCTCTCTGATTCCCCGACACCGCAACAAACAGGCCAGGCGCGTGCAGTGACTGCATAAGCGCTGGGCCCAAAAGACTTTTCCCCCCCCCTCCCCCGATATCAATTCTGACGTTGGAGAGGAAGTTCCGGGCCAGTCAGGCAGTGGTTGGCTAACCCAGAACTTCCTCTCTGATGTCAGAATTGATATCGGGGAGGTGTGGGCCCAGCGCTTCTGCAGTCACTGCACATGCCTGGCCTGTCTGTTGCGGTGTCGGGGAAGCAGGGAGAATTCGGCGGCAGTGGCTTGGAGGGGCAGGGAGAGAGAAAGAGGTTTTTGGGGTCCTTTAGGGATTGGAAGCTTTATCTGTGCTCTTTGTGTCTTCATCTGGTTCTTCTTTTCGGACCACTTCCTGGGATGAGTGTGGGGTGAATGGAGTGTTTATGATGTGATTCTTCTTTTCCTGCACTAGTTTTGATTAAGGTTTGGGAAAGGTATTGGTTTGTTTGTTGTTATATATTGTAAAATGGGCCTTCAGCAGGGCATGCTGTGGCTGGGCAGTCTTCTTTGCTTGGACTATCACCTCCGATTTGCCTTATTTTGATTGTACCTATTCTGATGTTTGTATTGTTAGTATTTCCTTGCCTTGTTTTTTCAAGCTGTTTTTGTGCTGAAGCTCTAATAAAGATATTATTAAAAAGAAAGAGACAGAAAGAAGGAGGGGGGGGGGGTCGGTGAGACAGAAAGAAAGAAAAGGGAGGGGCAGGGAAAGAGGAAGAAATCAGAAAGAAAGAAAGGGGGGCAGGAAGAGAGAGAGAGAGTAAGAGAGAAAGAAGGGGGGGGGAGCAGGGGGAGAGGAAGAAAAGTTGGACTCATGAAAGGACAGAGAGAGATGTTGGTTGGGGAATGTAATGAGGTCTGGAGAGGAAGCATGCAAGAGACAGAAAGAAAGGAAGAAATATTGGATGCACAGTCTGAAGGAAATATAACCAGAGACTCATGAAATCACCAGACAACAAAGGTAGGAAAAATGATTTTATTTTCAATTTAGTGATCAAAATGTGTCCGTTTTGAGAATTTATATCTGCTGTCTATATTTTGCACTATGGCCCCCTTTTACTGAACCACAATAGCGTTTTTTAGCACAAGGAATCTATGCACGTTTTTTAGCACAGGGAGTCTATGAGCGTCGGGAGCAGCATGGGGCATTCAGTGCAGCTCCCTGTGCTAAAAACCGCTATTGTGACAATAGTTGTGTTTTTAACTTGGATCTTTGCTTTAACCCTGTCTGATCTTGAAGCAAGTATTTTCAAATCTGGATGTTTCCTAAACCATATTAAGACACCATTCTTTCTCCCTTCTGCACATCAATACTGTCCTTTTTGTTGTATTTATGATAGTATCAATGATCATTATTTAATTATTAATTTGCTGTTTTGCTAGTTCTGTTTGTTTTGTTTTTTGTTATTCATACATATGATTTATTTTATGATGAGATTCACAGATGTACGTATGATTTTTTCTTAAATACCAATAAAAATTAATTGAAATAATAAAACAAACAAAACAATTGCTATTGCGGTTTAGTAAAAGGGGAGGGGTATATTTGTCTATTTTTGTATAGTTGTTACTGAGGTGACATTGCATAAAGTCATCTGCCTTGACCTATTTAAACCCCCTCCCCAAATATAAATGACAACATTTTCTCTGCGTACAGTGTGCTTTGTGGTTTTTAAAAATTTTTTTATTGTTGGTAGATCATTTTGACTTGATTATTTTAAAAGTAGCTCGCAGTCCAAAAAAGTGTGGGTACCCCTGTGCTATTCTATAAACAGTGCCCTACTTTGAGCACCATTCATAAAACAAAACAAAACCCAATTAGGGCTCCTTTTACAAAGCCGCGCTAGGGCCTTAACGCATGGAATAGTGCGCACTAAATTGCGCGTGCGCTAGCCGCTACCACCTCCTTTTGAGCAGGCGGTAGATTTTCGGCTAGCATGCGCTAATTTGGTGCATGTGCTAAAACCGCTAGCATGGCTTCGTAAAAGGAGCCCTTAACACTCATTTCTTGGTGCCAGTAATAGATTAAGGGGTTTTCCCTCCCCCATGCAATTATACCCCCGGGCAACAGGAGGTGCTAATCAAATGTGGAACTACAGGTCCCAGCATACACTGTGTTATGGAGCTCGGTGTTGAGTCACTGGGCAGGACTCACAGGAGAAAAGTATTTCTACCCAGGCTGGATTTATTCTGAAAAGGACACCGAGGGAGAAAGAGGAACTCTCAAGTTTTCCCCAGAGATAAGTGGAGGCAGGTCTTGGGAAAACAGATTGGTGCCTGGATGGGGTAAGCCAGTCATTCTATTTTGTTTGAGGCCAACAATAAAACAAAGCGTACTGCAAACAATAAAACAAATTGTGCATATGTTACATTGTTTTACTGTTTGCCTCACACAAAACACTTTTCAGGATCCACCAATTTTCCCCATAGGCTTTCACAGCCTGTACTCAAAGACCATATGCTGTGGAAATGGTGGTGCAGCCTGCTTCAGCTTCTTAAACTGTAGCTGGACCCAGAGGAGGGTTCTCTGCCTCAAGCTGCCACACCAAGATCTTCAGACTGCCACTCAGACCTTAATTGGACTGATCCTCGACACCCCCACCCCGGACCACGATGCATGATGCAGAAAGGGGGGGGGATGTGAAGTTGCAAATGGCACCCGAGTGCTGCCTAACAGCCTGCACTGAAGCTCCTGACCATGTCGAGGAAGCAAGCAAGTGCTGAGGGCCTGGAACCCTGAGCCCCACAAATCTTCAGTAGGCTGGCTGTACAGGGATATACCAGGCAGCTGAAGACTTAAATGTCTGCTCCTCTCCAAGCAGGCGAAGCAGTCCCTTTAAGATGCGCAAAAAAAAAAAAAATCCACAAACAAGCCAAAAAAATGAAAAAATAGTGCAAAATAAATAAAACATCGAAGCCAATTTACTGATTAAGTTAGGTACCTATTTATTTAGGCTCCTAACTTTAGGTACCTTTTATATAAATTCCCCCTAAGGGCTCATCCTGTGTTAATCAGCATGCAGCAATATAGTTGCGCTGAGTATCATAGAAATGCATATTCTCCACCCTAGACACGTCACCTCCCAGAAAAATTAAAAATATTTTTTATCAAATGGTTGTACATGCATATTCTGAACTTACTGTGGGACACCTTAGCACATCCTGCGTTAAACCCTTTAAAGCCAGGTAAGCACAAGCTAGTGCTAACCACAGCTTAGTAAAGGGAGTCATTCATATGTAATTTTTGATACTTGATTTCTTTTTTGATTAGTACATGATATAGAAAACAGTATAATATAAGAAGGATGCAGTAATTAAATCATGAAACACTTATTTGGGTAATAGTTGACAATTGCTTTCCTGAATGCAAGCACAGAAAAATGTGCTTATATTTCTTCAGTAACTGAAATGTTATTCTTATGAATTTCATAAAACTCCCCTGAGAAATCACAGCATTTTAAAGGAATTTTTTTTTTTCAAGCAAGGTTGCAAAGCTAACTGCAGCATTATTTTTGAACTGGCATTTCCTTGTACTGCTAGTGCTCTGTTAGACGATGAAAAGCCTTTTTGTTGCTTAAGTTAGTGGAGGAAAAAGATACTGACCAGCATCCCTAGAGAATGTCAATATTATTTTTTTCTGGACTCTACCGACTCAAAATCAAGACTTAAAAAAAATTCAAGTACTGTATAAAGTTATTCAGCAAATAAACATAATTACAACTTTAAAAAATGATACTCTGTGACCTAATGTATCCTTGGAAATGCCAATAAACTCTCTTTTGTATGTGTGTTTTTAAGGCAGCCCAGTTTGGAATAATAAATTAGTTTTATTACAATATACGCAAATCCTTAATATCCTTAAAGACTGCAAGTGAAAATCACACATAAGTCCATATTCTAAGATTCAACAAAATGTACAGGCTAAACTTTATTCCTCAAAATTTAGGACCCCTTTTATCAAATTGTGAGAGGTTTTTAGCGCGAGCCAGTGCAGTAAATGTTCCGACGCTTGTAGAATTCCTATGAGCTACAAAACACTTACCTTTCCGGCCCGTGCTAAAAGCTTCTAACACAGCTTGATAAGAGGGGGGGGGGGGCTAGTTACAGATGCAAATGACTTCAGGGCTCATTTGTATCTGTAGCTAACCTTCAGAAGAATGGTTTTTTGCTCATGACCAGGAACTTCACACATTTCTATATACATACTCATTTTTCAAGATAACTTCCCTATTTGGCCTCAGGGGTGGGGGGGGGGGGAGTGAACAAGGACTAGGAGGACCCTAGGACTCCTTTTATAAACACATGCTAGGGCCTTAAAGCACAGAATAGTCGCTACCGCCTTCTTTTGAGCAGATGGTAGATTTTCGGCTAGCGCGCACTAATCTGGTGCGTGAGTTAAAAACGCTAGCACACCTTTGTAAAAGGAGCCCTTGGTTTTAATAGTAGGACCCTGGACACACAAATCTTTTTTTTTTTTTTTTTTAATGAAAGCAAGATTTATGGGATTTTTAAAATGTATTTTTAAACATTGAGCTATAGAGTGGGGCTGGAAGGAGAGTTTTGATATGTAAGCAGCGGCTCCATTAAGCATAGATTTTTACTGCCATTCAAAGAAGGCTGCAAAGCAGGACCAAAAATAAACAACTGCATATTATTTATGTTTTTTTCATCCAAATCAGGGCCATATTGAGGGATACGGGAAATCTGGGTCTCCATAAAGGAGTACCTAAATGGGCCTCCGCGTGTGCGGATCGCCGGACTAGATGGACCTAGGTCCGATCCGGAGAAGGCATTTCTTTTGTTTTATATAGCCCTCCGTGCATGTGTTACTTTATAATTAAATAGGCAACTAAACAGAAAGTTCCAGCCCAGTATCCCACTTCTTAACTTTAAAAATCTTTGTCTACATGTATCTTAGACAATAATGTTTAATATACAGCAATGTGTACGTCTAGCAGCACTATAGAAATAATAAATAGTAGCAGTAAGAGTATTCTGTAAGATGAGTTGAAATTAAGGCTTTAGTCCAAGCAAATGTAAAGACACTTTTTTCTGAAAATGTAATTAATTCAAATTCAATGTTGAAAGGAAATAAAGCTGCTACAGTCCCAGCACGAAGCCTGTTGCAAAGACTGTACATCTTGAATCAGGAAATGGATTCTAGGCTTCCCAAAATGAGGAGTGAGGAAGCCTGTTATAAAAATTTTTCAGACTGTCCAGGTGTGGGTCTATCCTACAGCCTTATATTGTGAACTGCAGGCAGGGCAAAAAGGCAGAGGCATAGAAAAGTGCTATGATAAAAAAAAAAAAAAAAAAAGTTATTAGGTTATCAAATGTGGGTGTATTGTAGAGTCGCATAATGAGCTTAAGAGAGAGAAAGAGAAAAACTCACACAAACAGGGCAAAATGGCAGAAAAACAGGCTGTCTGTGCCTGTGTATTAGACAACTGAGTTTTAAAACTTTCAACCTGCTAATACATACTCAAGTCAGAGACAAGAGGAATTGAAAGAATACATGCAGGGAAGATTGTCCACCTGCATCTGCCTATCAACAACTACAAGTTATCAATTATAAAGCGCTATCAGGTATATGCAATACTATACAGTCACACAAGATGGAGAGTCTCTTCTCAATATAGCTTATGATCTAATTGAATTATAATGCTTAAGTGGACAAAGCGATGGGACCGGATGAGATCCATCCCAGGATATTGAGTGATATCCGGGAGGTTCTGGATGGTCCTCCTAAAGATTTGTTCAATAAATCTTTAGAGACGGGAGAGGTTCCGCAGGACTGGAGAAGAGCGGATGTGGTCCCTCTTCACAAAAGAGGTTGCAGAGATGAAGTGGGAAACTACAGGCCGGTAAGCCTCACTTCTGTTATTGAAAAAATAATGGAAACGTTGCTGAAGGATAGTGAAATTCTTAGAATCAAATTGATTACAAAATCTGAGGCAACATAAGTTTACAAAGGTTAAATCGTGCCAAACAAATCTGATTGAATTCTTTGACTGGGTGACTAGAGAATTCGATCAAGGACGTGTGCTAGATGTAATTTACTTAGATTTTTAGCAAAGCCTTTGACATGGTTCCTCATAGGAGGCTCTTAAATAAACTCCGTGAGCTGAAGTTAGGGCCCAAAGTGGTGAACTGGATTAAAAACTGGTTGAGGGACAGATGCCAGAGGGTAGTGGTAAATGGAATTCGCTCGGAGAAGGGTCAGGTGTAGTGGAGTGCCTCAAGGTTTGGTGCTGAGACCGATTCTATTCAATATATTTGTGAGTGACATTGCTGAAGGGCTAGAAGGTAAGATTAACCTTTATGCGGATGATACCAAGATTTGTAACAGAGTGGATACCCTGGAGAGCATGGAAAACATGAAGAAGGATTTGCAAAAGTTAGAAGAATGGTCTAGCGTCTGGCAACTAAAATTCAATGCGAAGAAGTACAGAGTGATGTATTTGGGGGGTAGAAATCCGAGGGAACCGTATGTGCTGGAAGGTGAGAGGCTGATAAACACAGCTGGAGAGAGGGACCTTGGGATGATTGTTTCTGAGGATCTAAAGTCATCTGAACAATGTGATAAGGCGGTGGCTGTAGCCAGATGGATGCTAGGCTGTATAGAAAGAAGAGTAACCTGCAGAAGGGAGGTGGTGATGCCCTGTATAGGTCGTTGGTGAGGCCACACTTTTGAAGTATTGTGTTCAGTTTTGGAGGCTGTATCTGGCGAATGATAAAAAAAAAGACTTGAAGCGGTCCAGAAAAAGGCGACGATAATGGTAAGGGGTTTGAATCAAAAGAAGTTTGAGAAAAGACTGGAAGACCTAAATATGTATACGCTGGAGGAGAGGAGGGACAGGGGAGATATCATACAGACATTTAAATACTTGAAAGGCATTAATATAGAACCAAATCTTTTCCAGAGAAGAAAAAAATGGTAAAACTAGAGGGCATAATTTGAGGTTACAGGGAGGAAGCCTTAGGAGCAATGTTTTGTTTGTTTTATTTATTTATCCCCCGCCCTTATCCAGAGCGAGTTACACATTTATATACAAAATACAACGGTACAGTTTATATTCAATACACATCAACAAAAACATCACCATAAAGCAAATACACCCATACATACAAGATATAAAAATACTTGAACCATGCAAGTCGCTTCAACAACAAACATCATTGTAGCCTAAAAAACTGGCCAGATTGTAAAGTACATCAAAATATAAAATTGCATGTCATATTTAAGTTACCTTCTCAAACAGACCAGACCAATATTAGGAAATTTTTCTTCACAGAGAGGGTGGTAGATGCCTGGATTGCCCTCATACAGAATAATGGAAAGTTAAGAAATTCATCTTTATTTTCCACATTAACCACATCACAATTTAATAAAACTCACACCTAGACAAGTCAGCCACCATGTTTTCAGAATTCAAAAATAAATAAATTTAAAGAATGCAGGATATTTTCTTCTACCTACATGGACTAGATTTATTGAAAAACAGTTAACGTCCCTCTTAAAAATTAAAGTAAACTCTTAAGCATGCGCACAAGCGAGCACAATGCAAAATGTACTACTGGGCGCAAAATAACGCCTGCAACCAAGCTGCGAGTTTTAACCATTAAATACATTTTTAAACAATGAGACCCCCATAGTCCACCTTAAGGGAACCTCCAAAGACCCCCCACAATTAAAAATAAATTTTGAAAATGAATCCCATGCACACTAGCAAATGCAAATCTAAACCCCCCCATAAAAATTTAAAATAATTAAAATTCAAGGCTAAAGGCCCTTTTACCTTGTCCCCAACATGCTCATCTGGTGACCTCCACTGCCAAAATAGTCCAGTACGACCCCCGATGCCGACACCAGGCCACAAATTCCATGGGAGTCGGGCCGGGATGCCTTAAAAATTGAGGCCCTGGCTCAATTTGCATCCTACCTCAACCTCCGGAGCCAAACTAAGGATATGCAAAAAGTCTACACATGCTTAAGACGCTCCAAGGCCATCTAGGCTGCATCCACAGCCTTTCTTGCAGTTCCTTCACAGCTGGTACTCAAGCCGGCTGCCGTTGTGCCATTTGTGCCTGCGATGGCTCTGCCTTCCTGGACCCTGGAAGCCATGTCAGACCTGAAAACCAGTCCCAACACATCCTATCTGCCTGGGAAAATCCCAAGAGTACCCTGGGATGCCCGGAAGCCCTGGAAAACACGGCAACCCTACCGAAGCCCCCAGGAAGCCCTGGAAAGGCAAAGCTTTTAATTTTTTTACGCCATTTACATTAGCATGTGAGCTCTTACTGCTTAGAAAACAGGTGTCGGTAAGTGGTCACACCCTAATGGGAAACTAGTGCATGGCCATTAATAGGGGAAATAGGATATGCGACCATTTTACAGCTGCGAGAAAAGTGGCCTTAGTGTGCAGGAAAGCCCCATGCTACTATACCACAAACCACTTTTTAGTGCAGCCTAGTAAAAGGGCCCATAAATAAGTCTACTAATTATTTTTAATTACAGTATTTGTCTTGCCTATTTTGTTTCTAAGGCAATGCCAGCCACACAGACACAAACAATACTTATGTTGATTTCATTATATGATTAGTCAGCTATAAACACCTTATTCTTTCACTGTTTCTGCTCTCTACCTGCTTACATCCATAAGTTTCACAAAACAGAAAGCTTTAATGAACATACATGCTTTTACATTTTCTAATAGAAAAAATAAATAATTCTGCTTTCTTCCTAATATCTAAAGGTACTTTGGTTCTAAATTCAATCTGAAAAATATAAAGGTAGAATTTATATTATCTTTTTAACATATCATTAAAAGCATCTCCACCTAGTTTAAAAATGAAGACGGCCCAGTCTCCTCCCCAAAACTAGAGAAGAATTATCTAGCCCTTGATACGAAAACAATTACAGAACGCAGCACAATCTATGTATTTTTCTATCAATGAAACCCAAGAGATTTAAACATAATTCATTATGTATGAGACCCAACTTACAATGTCTGACTGTTGATTAATAGAAAGTGTGCCTTATGTACATTTGTAATATTATATGAATACAATATACCAACTTACTCTTTCACTAAAGATAATTATTTGCAAAAATTACTCCTGGAGACTAAAATTTATTGAATATATGCATCCAGTTTCAATTGGACTCCCAACAGTCTGGAATGAAGAGGTAACAACTCCTAAAAACAGTTATTAATATTGTAAATATAACAGAGTTCAAATAGCCATATATCTACCTTATTGTGCACATTTTCATAATAATAATGAACAAATAACATTTTCTTTGCTGAAATAGGGATTAAATGAGATGTTTTTATTTTAGCTGTTACAATGTACCTTTTAAAAATAAAATATGGGTCTATTTTCAATATAAGGTATGAAATAATACATTTTAATTTGGATATTGCTAAAATATTTTTATATGTAATAGTCAAGATTGCTGAATGGTCATTCTTTGTTTGACTGATGGATGCAACCATAACCTGCAAACACATCAGTGAAGGAGCAGCTAATGGTTAGTACAGTGGGTTTAAGGACTTAGGGAACTGGGTTCGATTTCAACTGCAGTTCCTTATGACTCTAGGCAAGTCACTTAACCCTCCATTGCCCCTGATACTGTATTTAGATTCTGAGCCAACTAGGGACAGAAAAAAGTACGTGCATACAGCATATGTAAACTGCTTTGATTGTACCCACAGAAAGGCGGTATCCATGACCCTTTATGTGATACCACTCCAACTACATACACAACTACCTCTCACCATCCCACTTATTCAAGTCAGTGAGGAGCAGGATATGTACATGCACGTTATTTCACATTGAAATCTAGACGTGACAACTTGGCAGGATATAGTCAAAGCTTGGGAGGGAGAAGATCTACAGATCAGTGCTGGCTGATTTAGGGAAACATTTTTCGATTTGATGTGACCTACTGAATTGATTTTTCAATTCAATTCACTTGTCTCACCTAATAGGGCATTTTTTTTCTTCACCCATCCCAGCACTTTTGCCCTCTCCAGCCCTATGCCAGCGCTGTAGTGTAAACAAAATTAACAAAAAAGACTCTTCCTCTCTCTGTTAGGTCCTTCCTAGCTCACACTTGTTGTCAACACCAGCTCTGGAAGGATACACATTTCAAATTTTACATATTGTAATCACAAAATAGAAAATAAAATTATTTTTTCTACCTTTTGTTGTCTGCCCATTTTATTATTCAAATCATGTCGGTCTCAGGTTCTGGTTTGTGTTTGTCTTCTGTTAACTCACTCACCAGGGTCTCCTGCCCATTTTACATTTTTTTCTTTCTCCATGCTCAACATTCATCTTCCATCTCTGTACCTTTCACTGCCATATCTAACATTTCTATTTATTTTCCACAGTCTAACATCTCTCTATCATCTCTCTCCCTGCCTTGTTCCCTGGGTCAGACCTCTCTATTCCCCTTCATCTCTCTCTTCCTCCTCTCCATTATAATGTGCACCATCTCTCCCTGCCCTCTACCCTATGTCCAATATTTATCCCTCTCTCTTCTCCATGTGTCTCCCTCCCCTCCACCATATCAAGGATATCTCCCTCTCATCCCTTTATATCTCTGTAGCATCTCTCCCTTCCTCTCCTCTATCCCATCTCCACCAATTCTTCCTCACTCCTCTCTCCCCTATGTGCATCAGCTTTCCATCCTTCCTATCCCCCTGTGCATAAGCTTTCCATCCTTCTTATTCTTCTGTGCAGCACCTCCTGACCGACCCCACACTCCCCTTCGGGCCTCCTAAAGTAGCAGCAGCAATGGCAGTGACTTTATTGGCAGAGGCAGCAAAATAAACAGGCTTCTTGTGGCCTGCCCACCAGGGCTTCCCTTGCCAAATCATCAGTGACGCGGCAGAGAGAAGGGCCCAGTGGGGCAGTGCAGGAGAAGCCTTTTCATCACCTTGCCTCTGCTAAGCCGGTCACTGCCATCGCTGCTGCTACTTTAGGAGGCCCAGAGGTATGTCATGAGTCAGGACTCACTGAACCGGTAAGTCTGATTTTTTAAAAAAAGTGAATCGATTCAAATTTGAATCGGGCCTCACTACTACAGAGTCACTAGGAAATTTCCATGGGTATAAAATTATTACTCATCTGTTCAGATAAATATGCATTATTTAAAAATATTTCAATTTACATTAAATAAAACATTTGACTAGCTATGGGATTATATTTGGGGAAAAAAGGGGGGGGGGAGATGAAGCCCAAATAAGAGCTTCATCACTCAATTAAAAACTAACATATCAATACCAATAAAACTATTGTAGAACCAAATATGAAGGTAATGCAAGAAAGGAAAATGGAAGATAATAAAAAAGGAAAAAAATAAAAGTACATAAGGAAATTAAAACTGAACTTCCCCTTATCTAAATAACAAACACTATATCCATTATAACTGTCATAACTTCAAATATAATTAATCATCTTCAGACAATTCTACTGGATTCTAAGATGGGACCGGAGATTCTCTAGTAGTTTGGAACCGCTTTTTGCTACCAAGAAAACTAGAAAATTGTAATGGTTTTGGGATTAGTAAGCTACCACACATTTACAAGGAAATTTAACCCAACTTGCATACCAAGAGACCTAGCCTCTTGGGATGCATGCTAGAAACATTTTTCCTTTATTGAGTAGATTTACATAAATCAGGAAAAATCCATGATTTCTGTCTGTAAAATAAAGTTGAACGATTTATAAAGAACAATTTAAGAATTTTATCTTTATCCTGCTCAAAAACAAATGAGACCATCAGGGTAGCTGTTACTTCTACTGAGGTCTCAAGAAGAGAAGTAAACATCTAACTCAGTTCCAAAAACTTCTACAGGTTGATCTTCTCTCTACAGTGTCGTCATAGTCAAATAATAACATTTGGCTATAGACAGTAATACGTCTACTGGGATCTTCAAAACATTTATAAAGTATTCTTCAGAGTATCTCTAGAACTTTCATATGGTACTCTGGGAAAATTAACAAATCTTAAATTCAAAAGTGTTTTTCTATTGTCCATAGGTTACAAACTCAGATGAGACACCAGCTGATTCTGAACCATGGAATTTGTCAAATTAACCTGTTGTTCTACTTGCTGTATAAAGTCAATAAACTGGATTCAAATATTTCTCTTTTGATTTGAAAGGAAGCTCCAGAATGTGAGGACATATATTGAGGCTAAGAGGTGACAGACTCAGGCGCAATCTAAGGAAATACTTTTTTATCAAAAGGTTGGTAGATATGTGGAACTGTCTCCCAGTAGAGGTGATGGAGGCAAAGACTGTGTCTGAATTAAAGAAAGCATGGGACGGGCATGTGGGATCTCTTTGGAAGAGGAAGAGATAGTAGATGCTATGGATGTTGAGGGAAGACCCCTGTGAGACCCTCTCTCTCATTAGGCCCTGGATATAGGCCTAAGGACAGAAAAACAGGCCAAGCTGCACTAAAATGGTTTGTGTGTGATTTCAGCTTCAACAGTCTCTCTCCTCAAGATTTGAAACTTCAAGTACAGATGCTGTTTCTCTGAATTATGTAGCAACTTCAGAGCAAGGCTGCCATCAAGATAGCAGCTAACCTAGCACACAGAAAGCAGAAGTAAGCATAAGCTATTACCAAGCATTTACATGGAAGAGACAGTTATTACCAAGCATTTACATGGAAGAGACAGTTATAAAGCTACAATAACAGAATGGCCTATGTGGCCTGACTAAAGTTATCCTGAGGACCAACACATACACAGTAACCACAAAACTGATAGCAGAGATGGAAAGAGGAAGAAAAGGAGGGAAAGGTCAGTGGGGAAAGACAAGAGGTCATGCCTGGATAACCTTTGTGGACAGCCCCAGGAAAGGATGTTGGGTGCAGATAACTTAGGTGCTTTTTGGAGCGCCACCCTAGTGTGGCAATAACATACGTAAATAATAATGATATCCACCAATAAATTTAATGTAGTTAAGATAAAACATGCAAGTGCTATTTTTACAGTTTTCATTGACGCAGAATCTTCCCGATTAGTAATATCCAAGTTTATTCCAAATGTATTCAAATCTTACTATCCTGCACCAAGGGCACACCTTCTGGGTGGCTTACATTCTAAAATCTAATGGAAAACCAAGAAGAATTGGTGACACATGACATGAAAGTGTGATTAAAGGGGAGAACAACAATTTTGTAAAGAATAGAAGGGAGGGTAAGCACTTTAGATAAGCTTTGTATTTAGCATGACTCTACCAGTGTGGTTAAATATCTGGAATATTTGATATGCATCTGAAAAGAGGAATGTTTTAAAATCAGTTTTAAACTTATCAATAGAAGTCAGTAATCAAAGAGATAGAGTTAAGGAATTCCAGAGCTGTGGGCCATTTATGGAAAAAGTAGTAGCTCTAACATGTTCATGAACAATTTAATGATACATTGGAATAAATAAGAATTTTGATTTGCTGATCTAAGAGATCTTAAAGGTATATATGGACTTAGAAAATATATATGGTATGTTATAAGATAAGGAGGCTCTCCCGTATTCAATGTTTTTAAAGATCACTAGAAGTATTTTATATGTACCGCATATACTCGAATGTAAGCCAAGATTTTTGGGCCCAAAAAATGGCCCAAAAAGGATGGTCTCGGCTTATATTTGGGTCAGCGCCCACCCTCCTCCTCCCAGACCTGTTTCAGGTCTCCGCTGGGCCTGCCATAAGACCCGGTGGACAGGAGAGATCCCTCCCATCTCCTGTCCCAGAAGCCTCCAAAAACTTTTACCCACCCTCTCGCCTCCCTTTAAAGTCCACAGTAGTCCAGCAGTGGGCCGGAACAAGAGGGATTCCTCCTGTTTCGGCTGACTGTGCCTTCCTTTAACTCCCTCCCGCTTCCTACGAGTACCTTTTACAATCCCTGGTGGTCCAGCGGTGAACCGGAAAAGGAGCAGCCTTCCCACACTCTTGCTCCTTGGAGAGCTACTAGTTATTGGTTGCCATGAGTTCTTGCAGGCCTTGCAAGTACTCATGGCAGTCAATCACTAGTGGCTCTCCACGGAGAGAAAGCATAGAAAAGCCACTTCTG
>NC_047087.1:272109673-272157173 GCF_902459505.1 Geotrypetes seraphini
CCTATAATTGCTGTGGAAAAGAAAAAATCTCCAGAGATGTTACATCTAATCATTTATTTATAAATCTGAAGATAGCAGTCTGCGGAATGCACATCAGGGGGTCAACTTTGTGCTCAAAACCGTTGCCTGGTGTTTACATTTCAGTGTTTTTTTTTTAACAGTAGTTTCAGCCTACACGATCAGTCAAGCACTGTGGTTCACTGGATAGCTGTTCTGCACATCATTGCACTGACCCAACCAGTTCATTACCAATGCCTCAGCAGAGGCCATCCCTCTCAGTATTAACTGAGACATGCGTGTTTTTCTATCTCATTAATTCAGTGTATATACAATTAATTTTTCTCCATTAATAAACCCCTTGGTGTTAGTGACAGCTATCTAAACTTCTGTACCATGAGTGGAATATGATAAATACTGTACCATGGCTGTATTTCTGAAGTAGGCTCTGAAAACTGTAAGGCTGCTTATAGCTATTCTGCAGGCTGTTTTACGATTCTTTAAAATGTAATATTTCAATTTGCGTTTTGCATTTCTTATTTTAATCATTACTTTTTATTCTTTAACTTTTTTAGGGCTGCGTATTTATTAAAATTTTTAATCACAATTAATCAGTGCAGCTTTTTGTAATGCTGGGCAATGGAGGGTTAAGTAACTTGCCTAGAGTCACTAGGAGCCGAGTTGAAGGCTACTGCAATCTATTTTTATTGAAACAAATCATGTGGAGTCTTTATGATAATTTCTAACGTACTTATTTGTTGTGGAAATGATGGTCTGTAATGTGAGGTGTTACAAGGAACAAAGGAACTAGTATCGGTATCTGTAGATTTATTTATATTCATTTGATAATCCTTTATTTCCCCATGGATAAGACACAATGTAGATTACATCATACATAGAATCAGAACAGTGGATTTATAACTTATAGGTCTACTTAACAGAAAACATCCACTGCAGTGAATGTGAAAAAGTATTTAAAGATGAGATGAAAAGGAATGGCAACAAAATAAAATGTTACTTCAAATGACAATGTTCGTTGTACAAATGTATGATATATGATAATAACAGTTTATATATCGCAAGACCTTGAAGTTCTATGCGGTTTACAATGATTAAAAAAGTTACAGATTGAGTAGTACTAACAGAGTTAAGATTTAGTGGTCAGTTATTGTGGGGAAAGATTGTGCAGTGCAGCTGCCTAAGTACTTTAGGAACAAATATGTTTTTAGGTGTCTCACTGATGTGCATTATTTAATGCAGGCCTCATTGTTTTCAAGGGGGGCCTATTTATTAACAGATCAAGTAAATAACAATGAAAAGCATACTCTACTGAATAAAATAGGGAGAAGAACAAGCACTAGCAAGTTCAGTGTAAAAAAGTAATGACAGGTCATGAGAACTTTGCATTTGTAGAGGTAAAACCTAAAGTTAAAAATATTTTCAATTAAATTAGAGTCAAAAGGTCCATGAGGTAGTTATTTGGTGTGCTAGATCATCAAGGGGGAGTGTACTCAAGAAGGATAAGGCAATAACAGAAAAACTAAACAATATTTTTGCCTTTTTTTAAATTGACAATTATATTGTGGTCATACCACGTTGGAAACCTTTAATGGTGATGGTCTGATCAAACACATCACTGTTAAGTCTAGAAGATGTAAAAATCAAAATAACAAACTAAAAGGTTACAAACCATCAGGACCAAATGTTAGCCACCCCAGAGTTTTAGAAGAGCTCAAACATGGAGACCATATCTATATAGATTTTAGAAGTTAATTGCTCTGTGGATAATTGTTTTACCGGTGTATTTTTTAATGAGTATAACTTATGGGCAAAACTGTGGATGGACCCTTCAGGGTTTTATCTGCTGTCATTTACTATGTTACTATGGTGTTAACAGACTCCCTGATAGAGTCAGCTTGAGCCCCAATACTATCTGTACTATTGCGAGTGTGATTTCATGGGAGATTCTTGCTGGCCCTTCCCTTCTCTCTGATGTCAGAACTGACGTCGGAGGAAGGCTTGTGAGCCGGCGACGTGCAATCGCTGCACACTGGCCCTTCCTGTCCCAGAGTTGCGGTGCAGTTGCGGCGGCGACAAGCAGGCAGGGAGCACTGGTGGGGGGGGGGTGACAGCCCACCCACATACCCCCAACAATGGAACATTTAAAAAGGTACGACGGGGTGGGTGGGGGGTATTTAAAAAATTTATCTTCGCTGCATAAGACGCACCGACATTTCCACCCACTTTTGGGTGGAAAAAAGTGCATCTTATGGAGCAAAAAATACAGTATATTTTCTTTTTATTTGGCATATTAGAATTCTGCCCAAACAGAGACCTTCAGTGTACCTTAGGTAAACTGCTTTCCAAATGAGACAATAGACCAGAAGGCCTCAATTCGCAGAACAAGAAATCGTGCCAAACAAACCTGATTGAATTTTTTGATTGGATGACCAGAGAGCTGGATTGAGGTCATATGCTAGATGTAATTTTCTTATATTTCAGCAAAGCCTTTGATACGGTTCCTCATAGGAGGTTCTTGAACAAACTTGAAGGGCTGAAGATAGGACTCAAAGTGGTGAACTGGGTTAGAAACTGGCTGTCGGAAAGACGCCAAAGGGTAGTGGCTAATGGAAGTTGCTTGGAGGAAGGAAAGGTGAGTGGTGGAGTTAAAATATGTTTGTGAGTTAGAAGGGTTAGAAGGAAAAGTGTGCCTTTTTGCAGATGATACCAAGATTTGTAACAGAGTAGACACCGAAGAGGGAGTGGAAAATATGAAAAAGGATCTGCAAAAGTTAGAGGAATGGTCTAATGCCTGGCAACTAAAATTCAATGCAAAGAAATGCAGAGTAATGCATTTGGGGATTAATAATTGGAAGGAACCGTATATGCTGGGAGGTGAGAAGCTGATATGCACAGACAGTGAGAGGGACCTTGGGGTGATAGTGTCTGAAGATCTAAAGGTAAAAAAACAGTGTGACAAGGCGGTGGCTGCTGCCAGAAGGATGCTGGGCTGTATAAAGAGAGGAGTAGTCAGTAGAAGGAAGAACATAAGAACATAAGAATTGCCATCACCGGATCAGACCCTGGGTCCATCAAGTCCGGTGATCCGCACACGCGGAAGCCCCGCCAGGTGTACCCTGGCATAGTTTTAGTCCCCATATCACTGTATGCTTCTCAAGGGAGATGTGCATCTAATTTACCCTTAAATCCTAGAACGGTGGATTCTGCAATTACTTCCTCTGGGAGAGCATTCCAGGTGTCCACCACTCGCTGCATGAAGCAGAACTTCCTGAAATTCGTCCTGGACCTGTTCCCCCTCAGCTTCAGTCTATGTCCTCTTGTCCGTGTCAAACTGGACATTGTAAATAACTGCTTTCCCTGCTCCATTTTGTCGAATCCTTTCAGTATTTTGAAAGTCTCATTCAGGTCCCCTCGCAGTCTCCTCTTCTCGAAAGAGAACAACCCCAGTCTTCTAAGTCGTTCCTCTTAGTCCAGGTTCTCCATATCTTTCACTAGCTTCACTGCTCGTCTCTGCACCCTCTCTAGCAGTTTTATATCCTTCTTTAGGTATGGAGACCAATGCTGGACGCAGTATTCCAGGTGCAGTCTGACCAGAAGGTGTTGATGCCCCTGTACAGGTAATTGGTGAGGCCCCGCTTGGAGTATTGTGTTCAGTTTTGGAGACCGTATCTGACGAAGGACGTAAGAAGACTTGAAGCGGTCCAGAGGAGGGCGACAAAAATGATAGGAGGAGAGACTGGAAGCCCTGAATATGTATACCCTAGAGGAAAGGAGGGACAGGGGAGATAGGATTCAGATGTTCAAATACTTGAAGGGTATTAATGTAGAACAAAATCTTTTCCAGAGAAAGGAAAATGGTAAAACCAGAGGACATAATTTGAGGTTGAGGGGTGGTAGATTCAAGAGCAATGTTAGGAAATTCTACTTTACGGAGAGGGTGGTGGATGCCTGGAATGTGCTCTCAAGAGAGGTGGTGGAGAGGAAAACGGTGACTGAGTTCAAAGAAGCTTGGGATGAACACAGAGGATCTAGAATCAGAAAATCAGAAAATAATATTTGACACATATACAGACACAGACTTGCACGGTCTGTGTCTGTATATGGCCGTTTGGAGGAGGATGGGCTGGAGAGGGCTTCAATGGTTGGGAGGGTGTAGATGGGCTGGAGTAGGTTTTGACAGAGATTTTGACAGTTGGAACCCAAGCACAGTATTGGGTAGAGCTTTGGATTCTTGCCCAGAAATAGCTAAAAAGAAAAAATAAATAAATTGAATCAGGTTGGGCAGAGTGGATGGATTATTTGGGTCTTTATCTGTCATCATCTACTATGTTACTGTCACCAGTCCTGAAATAACCAGTAAGAACATAACATAAGAACATAAAAACATAAGCAATGCCTCTGCTGGGTCAGACCTGAGGTCCATCGTGCCCAGCAGTCCGCTCATGAGGCGGCCCAACAGGTCCAGGACCTGTGCAGTAATCCTCTATCTATACCCCTCTATCCCCTTTTCCAGCAGGAAATTGTCCAATCCTTTCTTAAACCCCAGTACCGAACTCTGCCCTATTACGTCCTCTGGAAGCACATTCCAGGTGTCCAGCACACTTTGGTAAAGAAGAACTTCCTAGCATTCGTTTTGAATCTGTCCCCTTTCAACTTTTCCGAATGCCCTCTTGTTCTTTTATTTTTGAAAGTTTGAAGAATCTGTCCCTCTCTACTCTCTCCATGCCCTTCATGATCTTGTAAGTCTCTATCATATCCCCTCTAAGTCTCCTCTTCTCCAGGGAAAAGAGACCCAGTTTCTCCAATCTCTCAGCGTATGAAAGGTTTTCCATCCCTTTTATCAGACGTGTCGCTCTCCTTTGAACCCTCTTGAGTAACGCCATATTCTTCTTAAGGTACAGCAACCAATATTGGACGCAGTACTCCAGATGTGGACGTACCATCGCCCGATACAACGGCAGGATAACTTCTTTCATTCTGATTGTAATACCCTTCTTGATTATACCTAGCATTCTATTCGCTCTCTTAGCGGCCGCTGCGCACTGTGCCGTCGGCTTCATTGTCATGTCCACCATTACCCCCAAGTCCCTTTCTTGGGTACTCTCATTCAATAACATCCCTCCTATCGTAAAGTTATACCTCGGGTTTCTGCTTCCCATATGTAATACTTTACATTTCTCAACGTTGAACTTCATCTGCCATCTCATCGCCCATTCCCCTAGTTTGTTCAAGTCCCTTTGCAATTCTTTGCAGTCCTCTTTAGTTCGAACTCCTTTAAATAGTTTGGTGTCGTCCACAAATTTTATTATCTCATACTTCGTCCCTGTTTCTAGATCATTTATGAATATATTAAATAGCAGCGGCCCTGCGGAACACCACTCGTGACCCAGCTCCAGTCTGAGTAATGGCCCTTTGGAAAAAACTGAAAAACAGATAAAAATCTATGGAGATCTTCCAGATCTGAGATGTGTCTTCTTATTGACCATTCATGTATGAAGATTACAGAGAAGGAATTCACTTATGGATTTAGGTGAGACAGTAGAGACTGACCAGATGGGCACAGCCCCTAAAGGGAACTTGTCAGTTTCTGTGCGGTAATTTCACATTTCACTAAAAGTTATGGGGCTTGTAATCAAAACTTAAACATGTCTAAAAACCCACCCAAGTCGGCACTTGGCCGATCTAAAAAGACATTCATGGACCGATAATCGAAACGGATTTTTGGACGTATCCAGGGACATTTTAGGCCTCAAGCCCACTGTGTGCCCAGAGCTGAAAGGAGAGGAGTGGTTAGGGTGGGATGTGTACTCTAATTTGTAACAGCCTTTGTACTGTCACACTGACCTTGGCAGCCTTCTCCAGTCTTCCCGTCAGAGTTCAAGAAGAGGTCCCGGAGTGGCCGAAAAAATTCAAACTTGTAGCCCTCTTGAATTATGTCCAGCACCTACCGTTCTGAAGAAATCTGTGCCTAAGTCTTCCAGAACATCAAAAGTCTCTCTCCTATGCGGGGAGCTCAGAGACCAACCTGGCATCACTGGGACTTCTTAGAATTTGCTGCTGAATCCAGAACATACAGAGTTAAAACAAACAATGAAAAATCAGAACCATGGTCTAATCCCATGGCGTACCCCAAGGATCACCACTATCTCCCACACTCTTCAACCTATACATTGCTTCCCTTAGCTCTTGCCTAGACAGACTAGGTCTTATATCCTACAGCTACACAGACATCACCATTCTACTTCCTTTCGACCAATCAGCGCCCTCCATGGCAAGCACAATACACTTGATACAGCAGCAATATGGATGAAAGAACGCAAACTGAAACTAAACCCTGACAAAACAAACTTCATCCTCCTCGAAAAAAGCTAAACACCAACTGTAACAAACCTAGTAATAAACTCAATCTCATATCCCATCCAACTCACTCAAATTCCTGGGAGTGCTGATAGACAGAAGATGCACCATGCAGCCACAAATCAACAAAACAATAAAAAAAATCATTCACAGTCATGAGAAACCTAAGGCAAGTTCGAAAATTCTTTGAAAAAAAAAAACTAGTTCCAAAACACAGCCTTAAGACTTATCTACTCACTGAAGAAATATGACCACATTACAGAGGCACATCACAACTCACACTGGCTCCCAATACAAATGAGATTACTCTTCAAATTCTTCTGCCTACTATTCAAAGCCATAAACGGAGACAGCCCAGTCTTCTGGAACAACAGACTAAATTAATCCACCTCAACCGGACACTGGAGAACCCATGCACCATTCATGCACCCTCCAACCAAAAATGTGAAATGAAAAAAGCTGTACTACAACATCCTAGCCACTCGAGCAGCAAAGCTGAACCAGCAACTCTCCATTCTACTGACTTTGACCACAGATTACAAAACCTTCAAAAAAGAAACAAAAATCCTACTATTCAAATTATACATAAAACCAAACTAATACACCTAGATCTACCTCAAACATCACCTGCAATACGCTCCATTCCTTACCAAACTAGAAAATATCCAAACTACTCCTTATGTACTTCTACATGTCCTGACAATTCATATGTAATCCACCTTGAACTGCAAGGTAATGGCAGAATAGAAATCACTAATGTAATGTAATGTAAGAATCTGAGCAGTTCTCCTGGAACTGCCAAATCTTTGTCTAGATCCTTGATAGGACCTCTGAGATGAAGATCCCGTAGATCCATAACGCAGTCTTCTATAGCAAAGAAAGGAACCATGATTGGAACTACCTAATCCTCATAGTTTACTGTCTGGCAAGGATTCAAGATGATGAACCATTACACTTGTCATCCAGTCCTTTGACAAAGAATTATCTTAAGCTCAATGTGGTAAAGATTTAAATTTTATGTTTTGGACATAGTAATCAGATGGATATATTTCCAATTGAGATTATCTTTGATGATGTGAAGATCCCTGTACTTAGCCAACGTGAATATTTAGGCATTATCCTTGATTCTGCTTTATCTTTTAAGCTGCAAATTCAAGCTGTTGCTTCAAAAGCTTTTTTTAAGCTACATCTATTAAAATGATTGAGGGATTTTTCTCTCGCTGGACAACTTTCAAACTATTGTAGTAGTGTTGACCACTGCTTTTGATTATTGTAGTTCACTTTACCTTGGGTTTACCTAAATATGTGATTCATGCATTATAACTAGTACAGAATGCTGCTGCATAGATCATTATGAATGTGTCCAAATTTGACATTATGCCTATTTTGCATGATTTGCATTGGCTAGCTATTTCTATTTCATTTTGCATTGAATTTAAAGTAGTATGTTTGATCTTTAAGGTATTAAGTCGCCCATTTATACATAACATCTAACATGATATTACATTCTTAGAGCCACATATTGCTTGAAATTCAGTCATTTAGATCTGTGATCCATTTTCAGCGTTCCGTGATATCGATACAGGGCACTTCTATGTGTAATGCATTGCCCGTTGAGGTCAAGGGATCTTCAAATGTGTTGCAGATTAGGAACTCCCTACAGCCATTTCCTCATGGCGATCTGCATGGGGCAGGAGCGTAGGAAGATCACTCCTGCCCCGAAAGCCCTCTAGACCACCAGGTAAGGCCGGGAAGGCGGCAGGAAGGTGGGGTGGGTCAGAGCTGGATAATCGCAGTTTTTTGTCATTCGCAGTCCAGCTCTGCCCGTATCCCCCGCGAATGCGAGGGAGAAGTGTAATTCAAATGTTTCCTGATATGGTACATTCCACTCAGATATTCCAGAAACAATTCTTAGAGGCCTTTTTACTAAGATGTGCTAAGTGAGCTCAAAAAATATTTTCTGTGTGTTAATCATGCAGCATGGCATGGTGGAGAGTGGGCATCGAAGCCAACTAGTGTGCCAACTAGTTAATGTGGATCTAATGTGGTAGGCATTCCCAGGTAATATTTTTTGCCGGTTCTGCATGTTAAGAAGTGCAGGACCAGCAAAAAAATAAGTCCTATTTTACAGCTATGGTAAATATGGGAAAGTAGTGTGGAAAAGTTCCATGTTAGGACATGCTAAACCCATTTTATACCAGAGTTTAGTAAAAGGGCTCCTTAATGCTGAGACCTTGAGTGTAAGTACTATGAACAGCTTTCTTTCTGAAGTCCCCAAGTAAAGGCTTGAGTATCAGGATACTCAATTTTATTTGAGTCCCTTCAATTGGCGACATCTCTATCCGATAGGAAAGCTTAACATGTTGAGTTACTATAAGGTGGGGTAACAGGCTTAAATGTGGGAATAATTCTCTTTATTCCTGGTGATTACTTTGATAATAATTTTACTATGTATCTTTTCCATTATTCTTCATTGACATGGGCTATATATTTGCAGTTGTGGTTTAGTTCATTATATTTTGTGTTTGCTTTTCTCTCCCTTGTGGAATTATCGTTGACCATTTCTGTTTTGGAAATTATGCTTAAATGTTAAAAAAAACAACAACTATGTGATGGGAAAACTGGGTTTGTTTGTTTTTTTTTAATTTATTTATGCAATTTTATAATGTTTACCAAGCATAAAAATCTTGTACAGAAAAGTGCGATCAAAAACCAAATTACCTTATTTTCCAAAATTGAAAAACACATCAAACTTGAAATTATATGAATACATAAAATAGACTCATTTGATCACACACTAGTCCTCAATAACTGGAACCAAGATTTAAAGAGTAGAGCAAAATCAATCAAAAACATTTTTTAGGAAAAACGTATGTCTACTGCGGTACAGAGAGCTAAACTTCATTAGGCACAGCTATATTTTTCTCAAGATGCTTAATTGAGAGGAAATTTATCAAATGAGATGGGTCTGTAAAGATATACTTCAAAGAACAGTATTTGACAACACATTTGCATGGATATCTCAAAAAGAAAATACCCCCTATTTGAGTCACTCCAGGTTTCAAAATTAAGAATTCTTTTCTTCTTTTTTGGGTCTCTCTAGAGACATCAGGAAATATCTGGATATGATGTCCCAGGAAGTCCTTGGATCTATTTTTAAAGAAAAGTTTTAATATCCAATCCTTGTCTGGGGCCAAAGCCACAGACAACAAGAGAGTGGCTGGGGCAGCCAATTCTCTATCCGATTGTTCCAGTATTGCGGAAATGTCCAATGGTCTTTCCTGAGATTCCTCAACTTTTTCTTTTTCTTTGACTTGGGATTTAACAGGAAGATAATATGCCCTTGTAAGAGGAGGTAAAGAGCTTTCAGGAATTTCTAATATTTCCATAAAGTACCGCTTCAGCATTTCTCGAGGGGAGAATGATAAGATCTTAGGAAAGTTTATAATCCTCAAATTGTTAGCTCGACCATTATTCTCCAGAGCTTCCAATTTCCTCCTCAAAATTATATTATCTTTAACCAGTAAGTCTTGATTATTCTTTACTACTGTTAGCTCTTTACCTGTATTTTTGTACCTCTACTTTTAACAGAGATATATCTTGTTTAATCAATTTTATTTCTCCTTTCTGTTCTTTAAGTTCCTTATCCAAATTTTTAATTTCCCAGATTCACTACCAAATCCCATAGTGCTTCAAGTGTGACTTCTGGAGGTTTAATTGCTGTAAAAAATTGTGGTTGTGCTGTGAGATTGTTCCGAAATTTGGTTTACCTCCATGGAGTCTTGTGCTCCCCCAGCCTTAGTTGTCCCGGTCTCAGGTCCTACCAGAGTGAGCAAGCCACTCTGAGCTGTCTCCAACGGCAAGCCCTCCAACACACTGGCCTCCGGAGACGAGAGGGCTATCTCTTCGGGTGCTTTTTGGTCCCGTAGAGAGCTGGCTGCCTGCGGCAGTGGCTGATGGGTGGCGTCCTCTCGTAGGGGCTTAGAATAACGTCGAGCCCTGAGGTTTTCACCCCCACACTACTCCCCAGCGGTGTCCCAAACAGGCTAGCCCCCGAAGAAAATCATCAATCGCTAACGAAGTGGCAGTCGGTCGTCGGGAGGCACCACCGACATTCCTGCCCCATCTCTTCGGCATATTTAGTGCAGGTATGATTGAGAATCAATGGTGTCCTCACTGCAGCAAACATGCGGTAGCCATCTTGGATCCGCAAAAGCGGGAAAACTGGTTTTAAGGAATGCAGTGATTTGTGAATCTAAATGGGGACTAAGAGAAAACCACAGAAATATATATGTATGAAAAGGAAGTGGGGGAATTCATTCAGGAACTGAGGCTAAGGTTTAAAACTGTAAAAAAAACAAAAGGAATTGACCCCAAAATATCCACAAAGAAGAAAATCCAGAGAAAACCAAAAAAACTCTGTGGAGTGACGATGTTCCTAAATGGACTTTATTTGAAAGTGTCAAAGTTCGAAAGGTACACTGAAATCATCCACATAAAACTGTAAAACAAATAGTAGCAATCACATGCTACTAATGATCCTAACATGAACCCCATCTTATTCCTTTATACAATTCAAAACTTGTTTAAACCTATTTACCCTTTTAGATTGCCCAGTTTAATTAACACATTTGTAGCATTTTGTCCTTTGGCTACGAATCTCAGCTGCTTGATAGATGTATTTTCTTCATGCATATGTAAAGTACTCCTAATTGTAATTATATGGAGGAAAATATTAATTTGTACTTAGTTTACACCTTGATAGTTCAAGTTATATTTCAGTGAAAAGGGATTACAGACCAAGGGCCAGGCTTACCGATGGGAGCTAATGCACATGAACTTGTATTAATGTGATTTAATGCATACCTAATTTCAACAAGTTCCATTTTAATAAAGAATATAACTTACATTAACATATTAATATTTGTACCTGAGACGGTGGACTTGCCCATCTTTGGGATTTGAACTTTGGCTTTCCTGATTCTTAGCTGCTGTTCTAACCACTAGGCCATGCCTTCTCTAGTATATAGGACAAATGGTAACAGACACCAAAATGAAACACATAAGCCTTTTTGAAAGCTTATAAGATGCTGCTACTACTACTATTACTATTGATTATTTCTATAGCGCTACCAGTGCACGCAGCGCTGCAGAGTCACAAAGAAGAAGAAAACAGTCCCTGCTTGAAAGAGCTTACAATCTAAACAGACAAACAGGATGTCATGGATACAGTTAAGGGGAACGGTTAATCAGCTGGCTGGGTTAGAGGGCAGAGGAGTATGGTTAAGGATTGAAGACTATATCAAAAAGATGGGGTTTCAGTCTGCTTTTAAACGAGGGATGGGAAGGGGCTTGACGGACAAACTTGGGTAATTTATTGCAGGCATAGGGGGCAGCTAGATGAAAGGAACAAAGTCTGGAATTGGCAGTGAAGGAGAAGGGTAAAGCTAAGCACAGCTTATCTGAGGAACGGAGTTCTCTGGGAGGTGTATAAGGAGAGAGAAGAGAGGCAGCAGAATGAACACACTTGTAGGTCAGAAATATGCAATGGCAGATAGGGAGCCAGTGAAGTGACTTAAGGAGAGAGGTGACATGAGTGTAGCGAGGTTGGTAGAAGATGAGTTGTGCAGCAGAGTTTTGCACAGATTGCAAGGGGGAGAGGCAACACTGCGGGATACCAGTTAGAAGTAGATTGCAGTAATCTAAGTGTGAGGTTATGAGAGCATGGACAAGGGTCTGGGTAGTGTGCTCAGAGAGGAAGGGGCCTCATATCTTGTCTCTATCTTTCCTATCTGAATATGCTTAATGGATTTTATTATTTGAATTATTAAATCTTTACTGTTTAATAATTGTTTTCTCAGGTACTTTAGCTAGATTGCGAGCCTTCGGGACAGTTAGGGAACTTCCAAGTACCTAATTTTTATTTTATTGTAACCCATTCTGAGCTTCTGGGGAGGACAGGCTATAAAAATGAACAAACAAATAAATAAATAAATAAAAAGAACATTATACAATGGGTTCCATCTTCAGCCTTTGTGGGAGAATGAACTTTATATATTTTAATATCTATACTGTAGAAACATTTCAATGAAAAACTGTAGAACATCTGTATAAACTGGAATGCAAATAAATATTGATAAACAATGGAAATGGTGTTTACCCTAGCATATAGTGTGTAAAAATGCTACAATTAGTAAAGAAGATGAAAACATTAGTCTGCCTAGAAAGACTTTTGGAGTTCATTAAAAGTATTCATCAGCCAAGAAACTAATTAGATTCATTTAGTGCCCACTGAGACTGTAAAATATTATTCTTATTTATACTTTAATAATTGCACATGATTTGCAAGAAACACAAAGTGGGAACCATACCATTATTTTCAATACATTTATAAAATGATATCTGAAAAAAATAATAAGGGGCTTCAAAAAAAATCTAGTTGTACCCCACTTCTCTATATTTTTCTTTCTTGCATTATTAGCATACATGATAACCTAAAGCTGCAATTTTTACTTACTCCTATGATTGGCAGCAAATCCATTACTTAACTACATACATATTGATTTTGCTTGTAGATGCCCACTTCTCATACTGTAATTTCTTAGATATATTTTAAGAAAAGAAAACCTCTTAGAAATCTGAAAATTATTTTTAAGAATCGCTGTGTGCGAATTGAACATAATTTTTGAACTAAAAAGAATCACCTTATTCATACATATTGCAAAGGACTACCAGATGGCAAGTTGATTCTATTGTATTGGAGAACCCAGGACTCAATTTCATGCGCCACTTCTAAAATAATAGAAAAGGAATAATAGTAATTAGGAGTTGGTTTCTTCATATTCATGCAGTACTCAAAGGGTATTTCTTACAGGTGGTTGCCCACTAAGGTAAGGAGAATCCCTAGAGATCAAATTAAAGCAAGCGTCTACCATGAAGATAGCATCAACAAAGGGCTCTTTCATAGTAATGCCTGCAGCAGGGTTGTAGCTTACTGCTACCTACAGTAGGGCTTGTGTGTATGACTGTGTCTCTTTGTGGGTAGGCACTAATGCAAAACAGCCAAAAATGAGAAAAAAATAATCTAGCATCTCTAGAGAATATGCTAAAGGAAGCTATAAAACATGGCAGAAGTTACAAGTCCTAAAAACTAAAATTCAATCTACATATAATAGGGCACTTAATGTTTTTAAAATGCATTTATCTACAATAAACTTACATAAATGAGCCTTTTGTTATTTGCTTTCATGTGTTCTTTCTAAGAAAGGAAGTTTTGTTTATTGAAATGAAATTAATTCCATATTTCAATGTCATACTGTACTTATTAGCCCACATTGCTCACCATATTCTAATCACTGTTTAACATGATAAAGCATTTATTGAGCATAATTCCCTACACATAACTGTTTAATCTTACTTTGTTTTTCATTGGACATTTTCTCTGTGGATCATTATGCATTGCAGCCTTGAGATTTTTTTTCAAACATTTTACATTCATTGCAGACCTTCCTTGTTTGTCTTGAACTGAATATTATGTATATACGGTACGGCCATCATTAGTCTTGCTTTATATGCTACAAAAAAATTGGCTTTACCAATATGAGGGCTAAGGCCGGTAACTTTTGAAGTAGCTAAAATGGAGCAATAGGAGTCAGTATTTTAGCCTCCTCAAGGTTGCATATCCACTACCCTTTCATAAATATTTTCCATCTTGATTTAATTTTCTTGAAATTTCATGTCACAAAATCTTGGTCTACGGTAGTTGTTGACAATTCACATTTCTTAATCTCCAAATGGCTCTCTGAAAACTTAGATTTAAATCTTGTTTTGGGCACACTGGTAAATAGCAGAACAGGCTGAAGAGAAATAAAAGGTAGCTTAAGTGACCCTTCTATTTCACTGAAGACGCATTCGACAAGAGGAGTGGCTTCCTCTTGGGCAGAAGCAAGGGCAATTACTCCTGAGGAGAATTGCACATCAGCGACCTGGTCGTTCCATCATACTTTCACCAAATTCTATAGGGTTTAGCACAGGACGATGCAACTTTCAGGTCCTCAGTACTACGTGCAGGCGGGATCCGGAAGGTTCGCCCCCCACATTTCGCCCCCAGCAATTCGCCCCTCACATTTTGCCCCCCACATTTCGCCCCCAGACACATTTCGCCCCCACACATTTCGCCCCCGCACATTTCGCCCCTGATTATGTGTACTGCACATTTCGCCCCTGAGCGTTCCTCCGTTCTCTCTCTCTCACTCTAACTTTGTCTCCCTTCCCACCTCCCCTTTCTGCGTCTAAGATAGGGTCGGCAACATGCCACATGTCCCATGCCCCCCCCCTCCTCCCCCTGAGACCTATCAAAGTACCTAGCAGTCCAGCATTGATCTTTGTGGCAGGAGCATGGCCCTCTCGCTCCTGCCTTCCCAAATGGCTGCCATGACCTCTCGCAGCTGCTCACGGCACTTCCTGTTAATACCATTAGCTGCTGCAAGAGGACAACAGCCATTTTAGAAGGCAGAAGTGAGAGGGCTGTACTCCTACCATGAAGGCCCCCCCCCCCACTGGATCCATACAGCTTGTGAGCCACATGTCCCATGCCCCCCCCTCCTCCCCCTGAGACCTATCAAAGTACCTAGCAGTCCAGCATTGATCTTTGTGGCAGGAGCATGGCCCTCTCGCTCCTGCCTTCCCAAATGGCTGCCATGACCTTTCGCAGCTGCTCACGGCACTTCCTGTTAATACCATTAGCTGCTGCAAGAGGACAACAGCCATTTTAGAAGGCAGAAGTGAGAGGGCTGTACTCCTACCATGAAGGCCCCCCCCCCCACTGGATCCAGTACCTAGTTAGGCCCTGGGGGGGAGACCCTTTCCGACTGTCCTGCCAGCCCTGCAGCCCTGCAATCAACCTGCTCTCTGCCTCCCCCAACTCTCTCTCTGGCTCCCCGGCTCTCCAGTGCATCGCGCCCTGCCCGGGGCCGGAGCAGGGCGGCTGGGAGACAGCGACGCGGCCGCCAGGGTCGGAAACCCCAATCCCCCCTCCCACACAGCCGGGCCGCCCAGGGAGGGGAAGGACACATTTGCAGGGCTCTACCTCGGCCACTGTGGTGCAGGGTTCACGGCCCCCACCTCCCACAAAGTGAGGGCGGCGTGGGGTGGATTTTACACCACTGTACCAGGTTGCTTAGAACAGTCAAAGAGGCAAAGGATTCTCTCTTCCTTCCTCCTGCCTCTATCGCAAGCCCTTACATCTCCAGAGTAGGAAACCGCAGGTGCTCGGCTTACATGAGACGCCAGCCACGCTGAGCAGATGAGACGGCGGCAGCCACACCACCCCTTCCCACCCGGCGATAAGGTACTGGGCCTCCGGCGACGCACAACCCCTCCCTCCCGTGGCGTGTGCGGCGGCCCTCCCGCAGGAACCAAGGGAGCGTCTCGGCGGGCTCTGGCAGGCCGCGGCTCAACAAGGGAGAGTCGGGGTGGGTGCGACTCTCTCTCTCTGGCTCCCCGGCTCTCTGCCGTGACCTGCTCTCTGCCTCCCCGGCTCTCCTAATCTCCGCCGTGACCTACTTTATGCCTCCCCCAACTCTCTCTCTGGCACCCCGGCTCTCCGCCACAACCTGCTCTCTGCCTCCCCGACTCTCTCTCTCTGGCTCCCCTATGAGCGTTGGAGCTAATACCGCAGTGGCCAGCGCTAAACTAGCCCAATGCGAAATGTGCAGTACACATAATCAGGGGCGAAATGTGCGGGGGCGAAATGTGTGGGGGCAAAACATCCGGGGGGCGAAATGTGTGGGGGCGAAATGTGTGGGGGCGAAACATACCTGGGGGCGAAATGTGGGGGGCGAAATGTGAGGGGCGAATTGCTGGGGGCGAAATGTGGGGGGCGAAACTTCCGTGAACCCGTGCAGGCTCACATCTCCCATCCTAGACTTTGGGGACTGTTTAGGTATGTCCCTTTCATTCAGCATACCATCCCTATTGCACTGGAAAAAAAGATTAGGTTCTAACCATGATAATATATTTTCCAGTAGATAGGGATGATATGCTGAACCCCCACCTAGCAATTATTTGATGCGTCTGATTTCTGAGTCAAGCTTAGCAGTCAGCTCCACAGCTAATATTTTCCTGTCAGTCAGACTACAGGATTATAGTAACATAGTAAATGACAGCAGATAAAGACATGAACAGTCCATCCAGTCTGCCCATTAGTAATATCCATTAAAAATACATGATTAAATCAACTTGTCTCTTCTTTAATATTTCTGGACCTTCAGTTTTTCAAGTTGTTCATAAACACTTTCTTTCGTGAACGATGCAGTATCCACTCCATTCTCAGATGTAACTTTGCTATCCAATCGCTGTCCTTCTCCATGGTTTTCTTCTGTGAATACTGAACAGAAGTATTTGCTTAGCATAATTGCTTTGTCATCACTCTCCACATAGTGGTTCATACCTTTTTCAGTCTTGTAATTCCATTTTTTGTCTTTCTCCTTTCACTAAAATAACTGAAAAAATTTGTGTCTCCCTTTTTTATATTTATAGCCATTTTTTCTTCCGCTTTTGCCAGATATCTCTCTCTCTTTACTTCTTTCAGTTTCATCCGATATTCCTTTCTTTACTCCTCTTCTTGATTTTTTAAAATATTTCACAAAAAACAATTCTTTTGCCTTTATTTTTTCCACCACTAGTTTGGAGAACCATATCGGTTTCCTTTTTCTCTTATTTTTATTTATTTTCTTCACATAAAGGTCAGTAGCTCTTTTTATTGCACCTTTCAACTTGGAACACTGTTTTTTCCATTTCCCTAATGTTTTCTCATCCAATCAGCTCTTTATTCAGGAAGTTAAAAAGCTGTGATTGACATATTCTACAGAATGCTCGCGAGCAGGCATGAACAACCTATCGTTCAGCACACCATCCCTATCTACTGGAAAATATATTATGAAAGTAAGAAACTAATCTCTTTATACTGATAATTATTTTGTACCTAGGGCAATGGAGGGTTAAATAACTTGCCTGGCATCTCAAGGAGCTGCAGTGGAAACTGAACTCAAGTTTCCCTGATTCTCAGGCCACTGCACTAACCATTAGGCTACTCCACACTAAATTTAGTGTTTTCTCATTTGTCCTTGTTGTTCATTTTGTACATAACATGAGGGTTTAAAGCTAGCAAATGTTGAGGTACTGTATTTTTCGCTCCATAAGACGCACCCACCTGTAGAGGAGGAAAAAACCAAGAAAACATTTTTGAACCAAATGGTGTGCCCTGTACTTTGTCCCTCCTCTGGTGGTCTAGTGATAGGCTGGGACAGGGTAAAGGCCATGTCTATAGGTGGGCACGTCTAATGGTAGACATGCGTAGTGGCAGCCAGCCCGCCCCAAACCAGAATGCTCCAAGCCAGCCATCCCCCCAGCCTCCCCCTCCCCCGTACCTTTTTAAATCATCCCCCTGTACTTTTAAATCATCCTTCCAGTATTTTTAGATCAATCATCCCCCCAGTATTTTTAAATCATCCCCCCGTACCTGGTGGTCCAGCGTATATCTCTCCCTCGCTTACGGAGCACAGGTCAGAAGCGCGGAGGTCAGCAGCAAGCTTTACGCGCTCCTGCTTGCGCCCGTGCTGTTTTCTAAATGGCTTTGTCAGTTCTCGCGGGACTCGCGAGAACTGAAGCCATTTAGAAAACAGCGCGGGCGCAAGCAGGAGCGCGTAAAGCTTGCTGCTGACATCTGTGCTCCTGACCTGTGTGCCGCTAGTGAGGGAGGGGTACACGCTGGATCACCAGGGACTGCGACGATGATGATGACGACGACGGAGGAGGAGGAGGCAGCAGAGGGCGGTTAGCTGTTTTAAAAGGTGCAGCTACGGTGGTAGCAGCGACGATGGCGGGCAGGTGGTTGGGTGGGTGCTTTAAAAGGTATGGCAGCAGGGTGCTTTAAAATGGTGCAGCAGCGGGTAGGTGTTTAAAACGGTACCTTTGCTCCATAAGAAGCACTGAGATTTCCACCCACTTTTTGGGTGGAAAAAAATTACATCTTATGCAGCGAAAAATACGGTCTTTCATTTTGTAATTTGTCCATGCCAATGTCCATTTTCCTGTAGGGGTGTTCTGTCTTGACAATACCCCTGAGAAGCTTTCAAGTTGGTTACTTATCAGTTTGTTATTTTATAGTAGGTGTCACTCTTCGCTCTGGGGATTGTGAGTGCTCCCTCCACAGCATTCTCAGGCACAAGGACTGAACTCAGGATCTTCTATTGACCATACAAAGTAATACTAACTGTTGTTGTATGTAGTTTAGTGACTGCAAGAGTGGTACATTTTTATTTTATTTTCTATTCTTAATGCATTATCTGTTATTCATTCATTTCTGCATGTAAAACATTTCTAGACTGCCCGAGGCACAGTGATGCACTTGGGGAGTAAAATGGCAATGGAATTGTATGTGCTAGGAGATGAGAAGTTGATATGTACAGACTGGGAGAGAGACCTTTGTATGACAGTGTCCGACACCCTCAAGGCTGTGAAACAATGTGGCAAAGTGGTGGCCATAGCTAGAAGAATGGCGGATCGCTTAGAGAGAGAGAGAAGAATTGCCAGTAGAAAAAGGGAGCTGTTAATGCCCTTGAACAAGTCATTGGTGAGACCCCCACTTGGCATATTCTGTTCAGTTCTGAAGGCTCTATCTTGCTAAGACTTGAAGCGGTCCAGAGAAAGGCCACAAAAATGATATTGGGATTGCGTCGAGAGATGTATGAGAAGAGGCTCAAATACCTGAATATGTATATCCTAAAGGAAAGAAGGGGTAGAGGAGATATGATACAGACATTAAAATACTTTAATAATATTAATTTACAAACAAATCTTTTCCAGTGATGGAGAAACGGTAAAACTAGAGGACATAATATGAGGCGGTAGACCTCGGAGTAATGCCAGGAACTACTTTTTCATGGAGAATGTAGTGGATGCCTGGAATGCCCTCCCTGTAGAGGTAGTGGAAGCAAAAACAGTAATGCATGGGACAGACACAAATGATCCCTAAATAGAAAGAAGATAGTATCAACACAAAACTCAACAGATCAACAATCATAACTTTGTTTATGATGCACAAGAGTGGTGCTTGGATGGCAGCCCTGACAATGGGGGAAGTGGAACTGATGCCAAAGATTTCTTTGGTCTTTGTCTCATATATGGCAAGACAGTTTGGGATGGGCTGGAGTTAACTTTGACAGACACTCAAGCAATAGGGCAGTGTAGCCAATACGGGTGGATTTCTACAATCTGTTACCGTATATGGCAGGATGGATCAGGAATATGTATTTTATATCACATTCATATCATCCGAGTACAGATCTTGCCTATCTCGGGCGGGGGAAGGCATCTTACATTGGAACTTAGCAAGTAAAATAGATAATTAATGGATTGTGAGTTCAACATTGCTTTGAAAATGAATGTGACTGTTAGGCACCCTAGATGGACCATGCAGATCTTCATCTGCTGTCATTTCCTATGTTACTGTATAATGATATGGGAGCAGGAGGTCTGCATGAGATGAAGGGTAAGAAGGTTGCCTCTTCAGTTGACACAAGAAACAGGGTAGAAGAAAGCACCCACGCTCCATGAATGTCCAGCAATGAATGTCCTGGGAATATGCCCTGGCAGTACTGTATAATGAATGTTCAGAAAGCATCATATACAGCACAGTAAAGACCAAGGATTGAATCTGTTGTGGCTAATTAGAGGAGAATGGAGAGCAAGTATTTGGTCTGATTGAAGTGTCTGCATTATTCTTTTACTATCTTGCACTGTGAATCTGAGCTCCCTCTACAACCCATTTCTTACACCTAGATAGCCCGTTGTCCATATCCATCCACTGTCATTCCCACACACACACACCTAGTGCTAATTCATATCCACTGTAGGTAAAGTGATGCATGTCGGTAACAAAAATCTCAAGCACGAGTACAGGATGTCCGGGGCGGTACTTGGAGAGACCTCCCAGGAAAGGGACTTGGGAGTTCTGATCGACAAGTCAATGAAGTTGTCTATGCAATGTGCGGTGGCGGCGAAAAGGGCGAACAGAATGCTAGGAATGATAAAGAAGGGGATCATGAACAGATCGGAGAAGGTTATCATGCCGCTGTACCAGGCCATGGTGCGCCCTCACCTGGAGTACTGCGTACAGCACTGATCGCCATACATGAAGAAGGACAGGATACTACTCGAAAGGGTCCAGAGAAGAGCGACTAAGATGGTTAAGGGGTTGGAGGAGCTGCCGTACAGCGACATATTAGAGCAGCTGGGCCTTTTCTCCCTTGAACAGAGGAGATTGAGAGAGGACATGATCAAAACCTTCAAGATACTGAAGGGGATAGACTTAGTAGATAAGGACAGGTTGTTCACCCTCCCCAAGGTAGAGAGAATGAGAGGGCACTCTTTAAAGTTGAAAGGGGATAGATTCTGTACAAACGTAAGGAAGTTCTTCTTCACCCAGAGAGTGCTGGAAAACTGGAACGCTCTCCTGGAGGCTGTCATAGGGGAAACACCCTCCAGGGATTCAAGACAAAGTTAGACAAGTTCGTACTGAACAAGGATGTACGCTGGTAGGGATAGTCTCAGTTAGGGCACTGGTCTTTGACCAAAAGGGCCGCCGCATGAGCGGACTGCTGGGCATGATGGACCACTAGTCTGACCCAGCAGAGGCATCTCTTATGTTCTTATTCTGATGTATATTGTATTCCCTCCTACACAGATAACAAGGGTTACTGCTAAAGGAGGTGGCTGATAACCACCATTGTGTAAGGTGTAGGAGAGTTATAGCAGAGCACACCATCAAACCAGGACCATCACTGAAAGAACATTTGGAAATCTAAAAGACTGAATTCATTGCTATGACAGGTGAGGGAGTGAATTGCTGTACAGCTCAGTAGAGGGTGGGAGTCAGAAAGCCTTGAGCATGTGCAGAAGCTCAAGGCCCCGCAGCAACCCATCATAGATCAGGCACGCATATGTCCTGTGGGTTGGCGCATGCCGGTGTCCACTCAAGGTAAGGATTTGGGGGTGGGTCGCAGGGGGGGTGCGAAGCTAGTTCCTGGGGTGGGGGCTCGCATATCGAGTCAACGCTCGATTTGTGAGTCAAAGTTTGCAGGAGTGTTTTGCTCGTCTTGCAAAACACTCACAAACAGCGTTACTCGCAAACCGAGATTTGACTGTATAAAAAATGGCATAAGCATATGCTGATATAGCAAAAGTAGAAAAAAACTTGATGGTTACTTATCAATTAAATACACACTAGTGCACTTTCGGTCCAGAGTCTCTGAAATAAACTGAGGTTTAAATAGTCTGTATTATGAAGTAATTACACAGTCCCTTTAGTATCAAATAGTATTAAAAAGTGTTAAATAGTAGTTTTAATGAAAATTATTGAAGAAATAAAATTTATACTTAATGTTCAAGCCAGTGATGTGAACGTGAGTAAGAGAAAAGAAATGTCTTTCTCTTTGAAAGAACCCTGAATGGGTGAAAATCTAATACTCAATATTCTGAGGCTTGTCCCCGTCTATAAATAGAGAAAATAGATTATATCCAGTGTCATTTTGGTTTATTTTGGTTCTATATAAGCATATGCTGACAATTTAACAGAAGTATCAGCTATTTAACACAATGAACAGATTGAGATGTTATTAATAAGGATTTCAAAGCTAAAATAAAAAAGAGTGGGGAAAGTGGAGAAGTCTACCTTGTGCCTTTTGTTAACTGAAACTGACGGTTTAGAATGGAATTTATAAAAACCTAAGCAGAAGGGTTAAAGTATAAAACTATAACCATATTGAAGGAATCTTTACACAAATTAAACCAATTTAAAACTGAAAATAATTTCCAGTCAATATAATTGAAAGCTTTTACTGCATCTAGTGAGATCACACATGCAGCATTATCCATAAGCAGAGTAGCACGCAAAATATAACACGATACTGTATACTGGAGTTATCTGTGACAAGTTTGCCCTTGACAAATCCAATTCGAGACGGGTGGATTAATTTAGTAATAATTTTAACCAAATTTTCAGCCAATATTTTCACACAAATTTTGCAGTTATACATAATATAATAATGATACTAGTCTGTAATTTTTTGCCAATTAAGGGCTCTTTTTATCAAGCAGCAGTAGTTTTTTTACTGCAGGCCGGCAAGGTAAATGCTCTGACATTCATATGAATTGAATGAGCATTGGAGCATTTACCTCGCTTGATAAAAAGGAGCCCTAAATATGTCTACCAGGTTTTTCTAAAACCACAATATTCATTTCAGTAAATGTACCTTTAATTTGTGAGTTCAGAATAAAGTGATTACACAATTTTAACAATTTAGGAAACAAGTAGGACAATTTAGGAAACAATTTAGGAAACAAGTAGCAGTTTCTAGCGTAGGGAGCCGCGCTGAATGGCTTGTGCAGCTCCCGACGCTCATAGGAACTCAATGAGCATCTGGAGTAGCGCGGGCCATTCAGTGCGGCTCTCTGCGCTAAAAACCGCTAGCGCGGTTTCATAGAAGAGGGGGAAAGTGTGTTTAACCAGATAATTTGCCAGTTTTTAAAGAAGAGATGACCATGTTAATTTCAGAAATTAATATAGGAACAGTGAGTTTATCAAAGTCAGCCTTGGTTTATTAAAAAAAAAAAATTATATTCCACATTATCTACTATTCAATAATTTGCTGATCAGAAGGGGATGGAAAATAAATATTTAATAGATTTACAGTATGAAAGACCGTTAGTGGTGGTGAAAACATACCAATGATGATAAAGTTAAAGAGGTACTATACCATAGATAATACTAAATATGTACATAATTAAAATAATGCACAAGCCTTATGGGCAGTCAATGCAGACTTCTCAGAATAGGGCACACCTGCTCTGATTTGCATGCTTGATATATTAATCTGGCTCAGATATTTTGCAAAGTCTATAATTTGCAGGCTCTTTCTTATTTCCCTGATGGACTCTTTAAGAGAGGGGTTAATAAGCTATCCCCTAAGGAAGAAGAAAGAGCCTGATCCTAACATAATGTGTGATCTTTATAAATATGTAGGGCATTTAATCCAATTCAGTGTGACAGAAAACTTTTTATTTATTTATTTTACAGAGTATACTGTAGATTTTTCAGTTGTATGAAGTAAAAACTATCCCAGATTCTGTCTTCCAGGATATCCAAAATTTCCACAGTAGTAGAGAATTAAACAGGTGATAAGAATTAGTGGAACTCCTAATTTTTGAGAGAAAAAGGCATAATTAGATTAAAAGCCCGGTCAGAATTGGTAAAGATAGCAAAATAATTTACAAACATCTCAGCCAGCTATGAAATCCTGTCCTGAAACACAATATCATCTACCTGAGGTGTTTCAGGTTCCGTAACACTACAAAATTCCACAGGAGAGAGTACGTTTTAATCACAAACAGCCACCATACATACTCTATAGTCACTAATAGAGAATCCCACCTGCATTCACACAACTATACTTGCTAAATACATAAGAAGGAAGATCAGGCAAACAGACCAATCGTACACACAATCATTCAAACAAAAGAACACATAAAAAGAAAAAAAGTGGAGAAAAATCCGCAGATGAGCTTCATGGGTAAAAAAACTCCACTTTCTGAAATCATATACAAACGATCAACCGTTTCTTCTTCCATTCAAATAAAGCAAAAAGTTGATGCAATAATTGCAAGGAAGGATTCAATACACAACAAAGGCACAGTTAGTAATCAACAGCGTGTGCTCAAAGGCAAAAAAATGCCACAAAAACAACAGACACTTAACTGTTGTAGAACGCTGCTGTTTGCTGCCAATATCCCCCAAAGCCTAGAACAGGGGTGCCCACACTTTTTGGGCTTGCGAGCTACTTTTTAAATGACCAAGTCAAAATGATCTACCAACAATAAAATAAAAAAAAAACACAAAGCACACTGTACGCATAGAAAATGTTAATTATCATTCCTATTCCAGGGTTTTTCAAAGAGGTCAAAGCAGATGACTCTTTGCACTATAACCTCAGTAACAACCATACAAAAATAGACAAATATACCCCCCTCCCTTTTTATTAAACCAGAATAGCAGTTTTTAGCGCAGGGAGCTGCGCTGAATGCCCAGCGCTGCTCTTGACACTCATAGGCTCCTTGCGCTAAAAACCTCTTTTGCGGTTTAGTAAAAAGGGACCTTAGTGTAAAATATAGACAGCAGATATAAATTCAGACACATTTTGATCACTAAATTTAAAATAAAATCATTTTTCCTACCTTGTCTGGTGATTTCATGAGTCTCTGGTTGCACTTTCTTCTTCTGACTCTGCATACAATCTTTCTTCCCTTCTTTTAGCCTGTATGCTTCCTCTCCTCCAGACCTCATTCCTTCCCCCAACCTTTCCTTCCTCTTCCTTGCCCTTTCTTTCTCTCTGCCTCCCTTTCTTTTTTTTTCTGTTTCTCTTCTTTCCTTCTGTCTCCCTGCCTGCCCTTTTTCTTTCTTTCTCCCTGCTCTCCCCCAAGCCACTGCCACTGCCATTGCCATCGGGGACCAGGACCCAAACGCCACCAATAACAGGCCCCAAGCTCTCCCTGCTTCGGCCAACCAGCATTCTTCTCCCCAACGTCAATTCTGCCGTCGGGAAGAGGAAGGCTGATCAGCCCAAGATCATGATCAACCTATTGGGGGAAATGCTGCCGGGTCCTGCCTTCGCGGAAACAGAAAGTAGGCAGGACCCGGCAGGAAGAAGAACAAATGCTTCACTAACCTGTCTCCCGCATTAGCCCGTAGCGAACGCTTGCTTCAGGGCTCTCAACATGTGCGTGCCGGCTTCCCTTCTCCCCCCCCCCACCCCCCGGACATAACTTCCGGTTTCGGAGGGAAGAGAAGAGAAGCCGGCACGCACACGTTAGAGCCCGGAGCATAAGTTCACTATGGGCTGAAATCTCCAAGCCGGGTTTTTTTTAATGTTCAGCAGCGGCAGATGACAGCTGGGCGGACCGCCCAGCTAAAAGGCCCTAGGGAGAACACTGGAGAGGAAGGCTGATCGGCCCGTAGATCAGGACGGCAACACGAGTTTATCATGGAGCCCGGGTGGGCTCCGCGATCGACTCACGTTGCCTTCCTGAGCTACTGGTCGATCGCGATCGACGTATTGGGCACCCCTGGCCTAGAATATACAAAGGCTCAACTTCGTGCTAAACAAATGCCATTAGCACAAGACCCAACATGGAACTTCCATGTTTCGCCAGAGCTGCATCAGGGATCTTGTCTCAGCAGTAAGTAGCTGAGTTTTCTACAGTTCTTGCTGACGGCCGCTGGCATCTTGAATCCCTGGCGCCATTCTGTGTGCAGTGTGTTTCTTGCAGTTTCTGCCTTTGCGTGGCGATACCAGCTACTTACTGCTGTGACAAGATCCCTGATGCAGCTCTGGCGAAACATGGAAGTTCCCTGTCGGGTCTTGTGCTAATGGCATTTGTTTAGCACGAAGTTGAGCTTTTGTATATTCTAGGTTTTGGGGGATATTGGCAGCAAACAGCAGAGTTCTACAACAGCTGTTGTTTTTGTGACTTTTTTTGCCTTTGAGCACACGCTGCTGATTACTAACTGTGCCTTTGTTGTGTATTGAATCCTTCCTTGCAATTATTGAATCAACTTTTTGCTTTATTTGAATGGAAGAAGAAACGGCTGATCATTTGTATATGATTTCAGAAAATGGATTTTTTTACCCATGAAGCTCATCTGAGGTTTTTTCTCCACTTTTTTCTTTTTCATGTGTTCTTTTGTTCTTTGAATGATTGTGTGTACGCTTGGCCTGTTTGCCTGTTCTTCCTTCTTATATATTTAGCACAGTATAGTTGTGTGAATGCAGGTGGGATTCTCTATTAGTGACTATAGAGCAGGGGTGCCCAATACGTTGATCGCGATCGACCAGTAGATCGGGAAGGCAACGCGAGTCGATCGCAGAGCCCATCTACCAGCCGATCAGCTTTCCTCTCCCCGACGTCCCCCTCCCTGTAGAAGCGTCGGACTGACCAGTATTCCGCTTCCCAACATAAATTCTGACATCGGAGAGGAAGTTCTGGGCCAGCCAATCGCTGCCTGGCTGGCACAGAACTCCTCTCTGACGTCAGAATTGACGTTGGGGAGCGGAATGCTGGTCGGTCCGACGCTTCTACAGGGAGAGCTTGGGGCGGAGGGGCTTGGGGGTCTGTTCCCCGATTGCGGCGGCGGCAAACCTAGTGACTTGGGGGAGGGGAGGGCAAGGAGACAAAGAAAGAAGGGAAACAGAAAGAAAGGGGGAACAGGGAGTCAGAAAGGGGGCATGGAGAGAAAGAGAGAAAGGGAGGCAGGGAGACAGAAAGAAAGAAGGGGGCATGGAGAAAGAAAAAGTTGGAGGAGAGAATGAGGTCTGGAGGAGAGGAAGCATACAGGAGGCTGAAAGAAGGGAAGAAATATTGGATGCATAGTCAGAAGAAGAAAGTGCAACCAGAGACTCATGAAATCACCAGACAACAAGGTAGGAAAAATGATTTTATTTTCAATTTAGTGATCAAAATGTGTCCTTTTTGAGAATTTATTTCTGCTGTCTATATTTTGCACTATGGCTCCCTTTTACTAAACTACAATAGCGGTTTTTAGCGCAGGGAGCCTATGAGCGTCGAGAGCAGCATGAGGCATTCAGCGCAGCTCCCTGCGCTAAAAACTGCTATAGCGATTTAGTAAAATGGAAGGGGGTATATTTGTCTATTTTTGTATGGTTGTTACTGAGGTGACACTGCATAGAGTCATCTGCCTTGACCTCTGAAAAAACCCCGGAATATAAATGATAATTAACATTTTCTCTGCATACAGTGTGCTTTCTGTTTTTTAAAAAATTTTATTATTGGTAGATCATTTTGACTTGGTCATTTTAAAAGTAGCTCGCAAGCCCAAAAAGTGTGGGCACTCCTGCTATAGAGTATGTATGGTAGCTGTTTGTGTTTCAGGCTCCCCAGGATCAGCATGGGTACCTCTTTTGTCAACTGAAGACTGGGCACACAAGGCTGCTTTTCCTGAGGATTCAACTTGGGAAATGTAGGCAGACACAGAATCTGGTGTCAAATCTCCACTCAGCAGAAATGCTCTTTGTAGAAAAGCTGACCTGATACTAAGATCCAATAAAGAAGAGGGTTCTACCAGACAAGCAAATCAATCTCCCATGGCTGTGTACAACCCCCCACCCCCGTGGGAACAGAGTTTAGTGTATTCTATGGGTGCCTCCATGAGATCCATACCCAAAATTTATTACAAGTAGGTTGGATACCAATACAAATTGAGGCCGGTAGTGTAGAATACCTCAGAAGCCTGCTTCAGTGACAAATGGGCTGAAGCAACAGAAAACCTGATCTCAGAATGTCTTGTAGGAAGGAAGGAACATCCCAGCCTCACAAACATATAGCAGAAACAGAAACTAATAGTTCAGAAGATTTTCATAATTAGTATAAAGGAGTTTAACTTCAGATATGGAGGTAGGATACTTGGCACTAAAACAGCAGTAAACTTTCTCTTTTTGGTAAGAAAATTGTCTAAAGCAAGCAGCAGTGGCTTGGTAGGAAAAAATGGAGACATTCTCAGACTCCTCTAAGATGTCCCTTTAGTTCAGAATATTGTTAATAGGAAAAAATGGGCTCTTTCAATCTGTTTCCACTGGAGAACCAGTTCCCCAACTGGCCCAAGGAATTCCTTCAAGAAGGAGTCCATGAGCTGTATAATTCACCCTTTATTATCTGCTAGAAATACTCAACACCTGAGGCTACATGGTTTACATATAGGGTACAGCTCATAATTCTAGAATCTTCATCTCCACATCTGCTAGCTGATGGGCACAATCCACAAGTTCTGGGCTGGTTTGGTAAGAATAGGCCTCTTAAATACTATTCTGCCATTTATGAACATGAAGATTAGGACTGAGATTTAATCCCTTGTCTTTTTCAAGTCTGTGCTCAGGGTGAGTTACAATCAAGTGCATGTATCATTTTCCTGTCCAAGTCAACTTAAATTCACCTTCCATTGCCTCAGGTACAACGATGATTATAAGGTTACAAGAAATATCACTGAGAGAAACAGAAATCAAACCTTGGTTTCCATGGTTCTAAATCTGGTATTCTAATCACTAAGCTATTTCTTCCTTCTCTAGGCTGAGGTTTAGTTTTTGCTGTTTTACTTACAGTATAAACAAAAAATTGTGCAGTTGATTTCAATAGGTTTCCAGATAGCCAGATAACATATAGAAATTAAACAAAAACAAAATAAAACAAAGGTATTACTTTTAATTATTTTATGTTTTTATTTTATTTCTATATATCTTATGTACCTTGAGAAGTGGACTAACACGACTGACACACCATTTCATTGAGAGAGAATTTACAACCACCTTTCTGTAAAAATTAAGATCCATAGTAGCTTGTTACCTTAATTTCATTTAGGGGCCCTTTTACTAGTGTGTGGTTAAAAGTGGCCTTAGTATGTCCTTAGGCAGGTCATTCCTGCATGCTAAGACCATTTTTAATGCTTGGATAAAATGGCCAATTTTTCCCTATTCATGGTCAGATGCTAATTTTCTCATTAGCACAGAGCTCTCCACTGTCTCCCCTACTCTTTAATGTGTATTTGGCATTTCTGGGTGCTAGATTAGCTATTCTGGGTATAAAACTGTTTAGCTATGTGGATGATATAACTATTATTCTACCAATTTCCCAAAATTGCGAAGATATTTCAGACTATAGAAGCCTAAATACTAGAATTCAAATTGAAACAATACAGAAAAAGCAAAGTTCTTTATTGCATCTCCAGGACATATTCCCAATGATATATCTTTGAAACTAAATAACATAATATATCCAATTCAATCTACCATCAAAATTTTAGGTGTTATTTTTAATCAGAATCTATGCAAAATCATGTGGATGCATTAGTACAAAAGATCTTTTATACGCTATGGAAATTGCATAGTATAAAATCATATTTCAATGTTACATCATTTAAAATGCTGGTCCAATCTTTGGTACTGAGCAAACTGGGTTATTGTAACAGTGTATTTAACGGGCAAACAAAAAAAAACTTGTTAAAATTGGGAATAGCAGTCTGTATTGACTTAATGTGTGTATTTCAGTATTTCTCTGTACCATTTTCATTGGTTGTACAAAAATTATAAATATATAATAATAAAAAAAAAAAAAAAATTGGGAATAGCACAAAATATTGCAGTCCATCTATCTTCGGACTGAAGAAGTTCGGTCATGTGTTCCTTTATTATCGGGAACTTCATTGGTTGCCTATTGAGGCCTGTGTTAAATTTAAGTTCGGTTGTTTCTATTATAAAGGGCTCCTTTTACTAAGCTGCAATAGCTGTTTTAGCGTGCGCTGAATTGCCGCGTGCGCTAGACCTTAACGCCAGCATTGAGCTGACGTTAGTTCTAGCCACGTAGCATGGCTTTAGCGCACGCTAAAATCCTGCGCACGCTAAAAACACTATCGCAGCTTAGTAAAAGGAGCCCAAAGTCTTATTTGGTCTGTCTCCCAGTTATTTAGGGAATTCATTCTCTATCGCTCACTCTACATGTATGCGAAGATCTCATGGTCTTTTTAATTTTCTGTCAGTAAAAGGTTGTCATTACAAAAAGTTTCATTGTCTTCTTCTTTCCTTTCAAGCAGCACTTTGGGAAAAGGATTTGAAACTTCTATTACTGACTTCGGAGTCATATTATCACTTTAGAAAACAACTGAAGACTTATGTGTTCTCTGGTTATGATCATTCTGAATGACTTACTGTATATGTTTTTTTTATTAATTTCTGTTAACTGCATAGAACTTACCAGGTTATGCGGTATAGAAGTTGTTTGTTATGTTATGAGTCTCTACTGCCACCCATTATGTAGATTGTAAGGGCTCACGCGCTAAGCATATGCTAAATCAGTTAGCATATAGCAGTGGTCTCAAACTCAAACCATTTGCAGGGCCACATTTTGGATTTGTAGGTACTTGGAGGGCCTCAGAAAAAAATAGTTAATGTCTTATTAAAGAAATGACAATTTTGCATGAGGTAAAACTTTTTGTAGTTTATAAATCTTTCCTTTTGGCTAAGTCTTAATAATAATATTGTAATTTATAGCTAAAGAGACAAATGATCAAGAAACTGTTTTATTATACTTTTGTGATTATAAACATACCGAAGGCCTCAAAATAGTACCTGGCGGGCCGCATGCGGCCCCCGGACCGCATGTTTGAGACCACTGGCATATAGCAATATACCTGCACTAACTGATTAGTGCAAAACACATTTACTCAACTCCAGACCCACCTCTAGCACTAAATTTTATTTTTTTTAGGGCTTGGGTAATGTGGATAATATCACAAAATGCCTCAGCACACTCTGCTGTAAGTTAGTTATTTATTTTTGGCTGTGGCAAGCATTAATGCTTACCGGAGCTTAGTAAAATGGTGCCTTAGTTTTAGCACTGCTGCATACAATGAGGTAAGAGCTTTTAGAATACAAAATTACTCTACTTGCTGCTTTTGCTTTGTACGTTATTAAATTAGAATTGGCAACTAGAGATATGGTAATCTAGAGAAGCCACTGGTTTGTGACATCATATCAAAATTATTACTTTAAGGATTTAATTAATGACTATGTAACCTAGTTTAGAAGCATATTATTGCATTCCAAGATTAAAAGCACATCAAATATTTTAATTGATGAACTGTTCTATCCTTCTTACCTTTCCACTTTATATTTACATCTTGGTCTCCAAGTTAAATTCATAAACCACACTGATTGTCACACTAGAGAATTATGACTTGAAAACATATTTGAACAGAAAAACAAAACACAGAACACCTGGATGCTTTGTGCAGAAATAAAAATTTCACCTTACAAAGAACAACTTTTCCAGTCGCAAACCAATAAAATAATAATAAATATACTACTAATTATATAAATAAGAAATTTAAAGAACTCCTACTAATTATTCATAAGTCCAGCATTTAATTTACAATATTTTGTTGTTTAATATTTGCAATACATTTGTATTATCTTTCGGAATAACTCAATGTTGCTTTTTATGTGTCTTCTATTTCTGCAAGTGCTTAATTCTGGATTTGTAAGAATACATAAATAGAGTATAATATTTAGAGGATTGTTTGAAGCTGTTCAACAGGATGCCTTATTTCAAAGGTAGTCAACCTTTTAGAATATGGGGACAATTTGACATAGTTTCAAGGGCCGTGGATTCAAGTCCCACGGGAAATTGTGACCAAGTAAATTTTGCAAACAAGCTATCCAGGCACTGCACAGAAAATCAGATGGGCATGTAAAAGAAACACTTCAAAAAGGCTATGAAGGGCAGATAAGCATAACAAAGAAGAAAGGCAAACACTCACAGTGACAAGGCATTTGAGTTATGACAGTGTTTTACCCATGGAAATAGAGGCTTTGTTTATTGTCCATCCTCCATGAAGGCAAAATTACCCACAGTGCTCTTCAATGTAGTTAATTTGGCCCCCATTACTCAGAGACATTCCCTAGGATGGAGAGAGGGCAAGGTAAGTAACAGAATATCTACGTTTGCATAACAATGTCCATGTTTTCTGATTTAAAAAAAAATTATAAGAAAAGAAGACAAACTACACTGGTACATTTGCTTTGATTATTGGTACAAACCATAGGGTGAAAAATTGCAGCAGGGTTTGTAGCAAAGCAGGTAATCTGATTACTATCCTGTAAAAATGCACTAGCGTTATAAGCTCAAACTGGCCTCCTACCCTTACCTACCAGAACACAAGGGTTGATTTACCCATTTTGAAGCTAGAAAGGAAGCTGAGGCAAACAGCTTTTTAGGAAAGCTGGCAAAGAAAAATGGCTAGAATTCAGAGCAAGAGCTGAGGCAAACAAGGCGGTTGAATGGCAGTGAATTCAGTGCAAATAAGCACAGAATAACCTGCACTAAGGTTTTGCAGGTACTAGGTGCGCTAGCGTTTTTAGCACACACACAAAATCACCGCATGCTAAACCGCACGGTACGTTTCTAGAATAATGCCAGCTCAATGTCTAGCATGTGCAGCAATTTAGCACGCGCTATTCCACACGTTAAGGCCCTAACGCACCTTTGTAAAAGGAGCCCTAAAAAAATTAACAAACAAAAAACCTTTGTTGGGAGACTTTACAACAGTTTCACATTCAAACTCAGAGAAAAAGTTGCTGCTGTTTTGGTTTTTTTAATGTGCATCGACTTAATGGTAGAAAACATGGTGAAATTAGCTATACTTCTTGACATGGTGTTAACTGTGCTGCATTATATGTCATATTAACAGTTAACACGCAATAACTATCTCTGCGTTAATTGGAAGACAGTCCCATTATACATTACCACCCTTGCGGAAATTACCAAGCATTGTTAGGGCATTTCAAACGCTATGCTAACAGCTAATTCAATTTTGTAAATAGAGGCCTATTCTACTCTAAGCCATGGAATATATAGTTACTTCCTTATTTCCATTATATACACACAAAAGCAAGCGAGAGAGAGATTTGCTTAGATTTGATAACCAGTTTTTACATTTTTATGTTCAAAGTGAGTTGGAGCAAAAAGCACAGTTACTTACCGTAACAGGTGTTATCCAGGGACAGCAGGCATATATTCTCACATGTGGGTGACGTCATCTACGGAGCCCCAGCGCGGACAGCTTTTCAAGCAAACTTGATTGAAGTTTCAAGTTTGCTACACTGCACCACGCATGTGCATGCCTTCTTGCCCACTAGAGGGCGCATCCCCACCTCGTGGTCCTCAGTTCCATAACCAGCAAAGAAGCCATCCCCGGGGAGGAGGGCGGGTTGTGAGAATATATGCCTGCTGTCCCTGGATAACACCTGTTACGGTAAGTAACTGTGCTTTATCCCAGGACAAGCAGGCATGATATTCTCACATGTGGGTGACCTCCAAGCCAACCAAAAAAGGGCAGGTGGGAGGATAGCAATTTAGGAAAACAGGTTACGTAACACCGACTGGCCAAACCGGCCGTCACTTCTGGACAAAGTGTCCAGACAGTAGTGGGAGGTGAACGTATGAATCGAAGACCAAGTGGCAGCTTTACATATGTCCTCCACAGGAGTAGACCGGAGGAAAGCAACAGAAGCTGCCATTGCCCGGACCTTATGCCCCGTGACTCGACCATGGAGCGTGAGACCAGCCTGAGCGTAGTAAAAAGAAATACAAGCAGCTAGCCAGTTGGACAAGGTGCGCTTGGAAACAGGATGTCCCAGCCGATTAGGATCAAAGGACAAAAATAATTGAGGAACCTTCCGATGAGACTTGGTACGTTGGAGATAAAAAGCCAACGCCCTCTTACAGTCCAGCGTGTGAAGCGCCGCCTCACCAGGATGAGAGTGGGGCTTCGGGAAGAACACCGGAAGGACAATAGACTGATTGAGGTGGAAATCAGACACAACCTTAGGTAGAAATTTTGGATGGGTGCGAAGAACCACCTTGTCATGATGGAACACAGTAAAGGGCGGGTCCGCAACCAAAGCCTGAAGCTCACTAATTCGACGAGCAGACGTGAGCGCAAGTAAAAAGACCACCTTCCAAGTGAGAAACTTAGGAAGAGACTTGTCAATTGGCTCAAAGGGAGGTTTCATCAGCTGAGCCAAGACCACATTCAGATCCCAAACTACAGGAGGAGGTTTCAGAGGAGGATTAACATTAACTAAACCTCTCATGAAACGAACCACCAGAGGATGAAGAGAGAGAGAACGTCCCTCTAGATGCCGATGGAAAGCAGCAATAGCACTGAGATGCACCCGGGTGGAAGTTGTCTTCAGCCCAGACTCGGACAAATGCAGCAAATATTCCAGAACCGAGGACACCGGAACCAAACTCGGGTCCAGATGGTGCGAGGCACACCAGGATGAAAATCTGGTCCACTTCTGGGAATAACAAAGCCGAGTCGAGGCCTTGCGCGAGGCTTCCAACACCTCCCTGACCGCCGAAGTCAGGGGGAAAGGAACCAAGCCGTCAGATGTAGTGACTGAAGATTGGGATGCAACAGCGAACCCCGACTCTGAGACAGCAGAGAGGGAAAAACTGGCAGAAGTAGAGGTTCCCTGGCACTGAGTTGAAGGAGCAGGGAAAACCAATGCTGACGAGGCCAACGTGGCGCTATGAGAATCATAGTGGCTCTGGATGACTTGAGATGAACCAACGTCCTCAAGATCAGAGGAAAAGGAGGAAACGCATAAAGGAATCTCCCTCCCCAGTTGAGAAGGAAGGCGTCTGCCTCGAGACGGTCCTGGAAGTAAATCCGGGAACAATAGAGGGGCAGTTTGCGAGTCTCCGGGGAAGCAAAAAGATCCACCTGAGGGGTCCCCCAGCGGTCGAAGACCTCGCGTAGGACTCGGGAGTTTAGCGACCACTCGTGCGGCTGGAGAAGACGACTGAGTTTGTCTGCGAGACAATTCTTTTCTCCCTGAATGTAGACTGCCCGCAGGAAGATGTTCTGGGAGGTCGCCTATTCCCAAAGGCGCAAGGCTTCCCGGCACAGGGACCAAGAGCCCGTTCCCCCTTGTTTGTTTACATAATACATGGCCACTTGGTTGTCCGTCCGTACCAGGACCACCTGATTGCGCAGCAGATGACCGAAGGCTCGAGCTGCCAGAAAAATGGCACGAAGCTCCAACACATTGATGTGACAATGACGGTCCTCCGCCGACCATAACGCTTGAGTCCGCAGACCGTCGAGGTGAGCCCCCCACGCGTACTCCGAAGAGTCCGTGGTCAGGACCTTGCGATGTGGAGGGACAAGAAAGAGCAAACCCCCGGAAAGATTGGAAGAGTTGGTCCACCAACGGAGCGATCGTCTCAAGGAAGGAGTGACCGTTACAGGAAGGGAGAGCGGGTCTCGATCCTGGCGCCACTGGGAGGCCAAGGTCACTGAGGGAGTCTCAGACGCAATCGGGCAAACGGCGTGACATGAACTATCGAAGCCATGTGGCCGAGTAGAATCATCAGCCGGTGTGCAGAGACGGAGCGCTGCAGCAGAATCTGACGGGCCAGGCAAAGCAGAGCCTCCAATCTTGACGAGGGCAGGAATGCACGAAGACGAACCGTGTCCAGCATGGCCCCGATAAATTGAAGGGATTGAGCCGGGCACAACTGCGATTTGGGAAAATTTACCTCGAACCCCAAACGTTGAAGGAAGATGATAGTCTGTCGGGTCGCTGAGATAACCCCCTCCCGGGATGAAGCCTTGATTAGCCAATCGTCCAGGTAGGGGAAAACTTGCAGCCCCTGGGATCGTAGGGCAGCCGCGACCACCACCATACACTTCGTAAAGACCCGAGGAGACGAGGCCAGCCCGAAGGGGAGAACTCGATATTGGAGGTGCAACTCCCCCACCTTCAACCGTAAGTACTGGCGAAAGGCGGGATGCACCGGAACATGTGTATATGCTTCCTTCAGGTCCAGGGAGCACATCCAGTCCCCCGAGTCTAGTAGAGGGTACAGGACTGGAAGAGACAACATACGGAACTTCTCCCGGACAAGGAACTTGTTGAGCCTCCGGAGGTCCAGAATGGGGCGTAAGTCCCCGGTCTTCTTCGGGACCAAAAAGTAACGGGAGTAAAACCCCCGTCCCCTTTGGTTCGGGGGCACATGCTCCACCGCCCGAAGGCCCAACAAGGACCTGGCCTCGGACAGGAGAAAAGGGAGCTGGTCTCGGCAGCAAAGAGAAGCCCCCGGCGGATGTTCCGGTGGCATGGATAAGAAATTCAGCGAGTAGCTCTCGGAGATGATCCGGAGCACCCAAGCGTCCGACGTGATCTCGGCCCATGCTGGGAGAAAGGCCTGCAATCGGCCCCCGATAGGAAGGGGGTCCTTTGACAGTGTGGAGGGGGCCCGCCCCCAACCGCGCATCACGTCAAAAGGACGGAGCGGGTTTAGACACTCCTTGCGCTTGAGGCTTTGGTTGGGACGCCCTGCCCTGCTGCTGGGGACGTCGGGGCGGAGGCCTGGAGAAGGCCGGCGTCGACTTCTGCGGGTACCGCCGCGGAGGAGGTCTAAACGGCTTCTGCGGCGGAGCCCGGGGTTTGGGACGGACCAATGAGGCAATAGAGCGCTCGTGTTCCGACAAACGCTTGGTCGCCACCTCCAAGGACTCATCAAACAGCTCTGAGCCAACACATGGAAGATTGGCCAGACGTTCTTGTAAGTTCGGGTCCATATCCAGGGTACGGAGCCATGCCAGGCGGCGCATGGCCACCGCGAAGGCTGACACAAGAGAGGCGAGCTCAAATGCGTCATACACCGCATGGAAGAGGTAGAGACGCAGTTGGGACAAATTGGACATAAAAGCCCCAAAATCCTCTTTATGGGAATCTGGCATGACTCCATAATACCTCGGCAACGACTTCACCATCTGTCTCAAATAAGACGAGAAGGTGAATGCGTAATTCAGGACCCTAGTCGCCATCAAAGAGTTGGAATAGAGGCGACGACCAAACTTGTCTAAGGTCCGTCCCTCCCGTCCGGGGGGAACAGCCGCCGAGACTCTGGAAGGCTGCGACTTCTTCAAAGCTGACTCCACCAGTAGGGACTGGTGGGACAGCTGTGCCTTATCAAAGCCCTTGCACGGAACCGTGCGATATTTGGACTCCATCTTAGAAGGCACCGCTGTGACTGTAAGAGGGGAGTCAAGGTTCCTCAAGAAGGTCTGGTTAAGAACCTTATTGAGAGGTAGCCGAGGTGTCTCTCGAGGAGGGGAGGGCAAATCCTGCTCCTCCAAAAACTCCTTCGTGTACTTTGATCCTGCTCCCAGATCAAGGTCCAAAGCCCTTCCCATATCCAGAATGAACCTCGAGAAAGAGGAGGGCTTCGAAGGCGGAGAGGGAGATCGACACGAGCGCCTCGCCAAGAAGGAAGGAGAAGCCTCGCGTGAGTATCGAGGTTCCTTCCCCGTGCCAGACCCCGAGCCCCAAGAAGCCGCACTGAGCAATCTGGACGGGGTCGGGGACCGCCCATGCCCCGAGGAACCCCTTCGGGAAGTCCCCGGGGTATGGGGCACCAAGGCACGCCCCTTTCGTCTTGGCGAAGAGTCCCTCGAGCATTCAACCTCAGACGAACGAAAAAGCATTGGGTTATCGAGGTGCAGTTCGGAGACCCGCAGGGTCTCGGCCCCGGTCGGCGAGGAGCGACCGTGTCGTCGAGGAGAAGCCCGGTGTGTGGGCTTCCTCGACCGACGCTTCGCCCGAGGCCGACCCGAGGGCGAGGAACCCCGGGAGGACCTCGATGAGGACGAAGAGATCCTCCGAACCCACCGCACCTTGTCCCGAGGCCGCACACTCCGCTCAGGCTGGTCAACCGAGGTCGAGGGCAAGGTCGGGGCCGAGGCCGAAAACCCCCCCGGGCCCGAAGTCGAGGGCACCGAGACCGAGGTCACCGACGTCGGGGCAGCCGAGGCCGAAGCCTGCTGAAGGTGCGTGAGGGCCCCGGACAGCTCCGAGGCAATGAGAGCCCGGAGCAAATCCTGAAAGATGGGAACCCCCATCATAGTCAGCAGGTCCGGGGCCGTCGGGTGCTCCCTCGAGGGCGACCTCGGTACCGAGTATTCCCGCGGGGCACCCGACTTCGGCGCTCGGGGCGGGGCCGAGGACGACCCACCCGCCCCCGCCGAGGAGCTCGAGGATGGCTTCTTCGAGGTTGAAACTGAAGCAGGAAGTGAGGACTTACCCTTCGCCGACTTTGGGGTCGAAGACACCGGCTTCGACGCCGGGGGCTCCCGGGGCGAGGACGAAGGAGTCGAGGCCGAGGTCAAGGCCGGGGCCGAAGCCGAGGCCGACGTCGAGGCCTTCCCCGCCGCGGGGTCAACTGCAAAGAGCTCCGCCATACGAGCCTGACGGCGGCGGAGAGCTCTCCGTTGAAAAGTGGAGCACCGGGAACAGGTGTCGGAGGGGTGCTCAGGGCCCAGGCAATGCAAGCACCACCGGTGAGGATCGGTAATCGACAGGAGCCGATCGCACCGGGTGCACTTTTTGAAGCCCGTCACAGGACGGGACATGGCCCAAAAACCGGCCGGGAACAAGCGAGGTCCCGCGGCCGAGGGCTACCGGGAGCCCCCGGAGCCGAACGGAAAAGTTTTTTTTTTTGACGAAAACTTGAAGAAATAAAAAGAATAACAAAGAAAAGCACAGCGACCGAGTCGAAAAAAGTACACAGCCGCGGTGACAGAAGGCAAAATTAAGAGCACAATTTCCACAGGGCTTCTGGCTCCGCGGAAGAGAATGAACTGAGGACCACGAGGTGGGGATGTGCCCTCTAGTGGGCAAGAAGGCATGCACATGCGTGGTGCAGTGTAGCAAATTTGAAACTTCAATCAAGTTTGCTTGAAAAGCTGTCCGCGCTGGGGCTCCGTAGATGACATCACCCACATGTGAGAATATCATGCCTGCTTGTCCTGGGATAACAGTATAATAAACAAAATGGAAAGCACAGAGATAAATTCAAGTATTAGCAAATTAAAGGTAGCTTTTGAAATAAAGCTTGCTGTAGATGCAAAAACTAATGCTAAAAATGTTTTCAATTATTTCTAAAGCAAAAAGCTTGTGAGATGACTAAGGGGTAAAAGGAGTTCTCAAGGAGGATAAGGTAAAAGCAGACAATCTAAATGACTTTATAATGATCTTTACAGAGGAGAATGCTGGGTCATACCCACAATGGAAACATTCTTTGATGATGGTGATTTGGAACAATGAAGTACAATACTTTAAGCTTAGATGATGTATAAAAACAAACTGGCATACTCAAGAACAAGGAATCACCAGGCATGGATGGATTTCTCCCCAGAGTTCTGAAAGAGCTCAAACAGGAAATTTCTAATCTGTTACTAGTAATGTGTATGACTATGACTATGATTCCCTAAGATTGGAGGAATCGTGCCAATTCTTTTTAAAGGGCTCGAGGATGATCTGGGAATATACAGACCTACGATTCTGATATTGTTGATGAGCAAAATTCTAAAGCTATCCTATAAAACCAGAGTAACTGATAACTGACAACAAAGACAGACAAGGTTGAGACAGCATGGGTTCAGCAAAGACGCGTCTTACCTTATCAATTTTTCAAAGATATTTTTTTGAAGGTACAAACAAAGAAGAGGACAATGGTGAGCTGGGTTGAACTCATATATTTGGATTTTCAGAAGCCATTTGACAAAGTCCCCTATGAGAGACTTTATAGAAAATTAAAGTATTATGGGATAGGAGAAATATCTCTTTGTGGACTAAAAATTGGATAAAAGACAAGAAACGGAACTAAGACTGAATAAATTATCCATACGAAAATGGATCACTAGTGGCGAACTCCAGGCTTATTCCTAAATGATTTAGAAGTAGTTATGTTGATATGATAAAATTTCTTCAAAATCATCAAAATGGCTGAAGATTGCGAAGATTAGCAGAAGGATCTCATGAGATAAGGACACCTAACGTACTCGTATATACTTGAATATAGGATGAGATTTTTGGGCCAAAAATGGGGGTCTCGTCCTATATTCGGGTCATCACCAGACCCCCCTCCCCAACTTGATGCAGGCCTCTGATAGGCCGGGATAGGAGGGATCCAATAAGGCCCGGCCGATACTAATAATTTTTTTTTTACCCCCCTCCCACCATGTACCTTTTCTGTTACCCCCTCCCCCACCTGCCTTTTCAGATATCCCTGGTGGTCCAGCAGTGTATGGGCAGGACCGCACTCCTGCCCTGCGCACCTCCTTCGGGGCTTGCGGTGCACAGGCACGCAGGAGCAAGCTTCTCGAGTGTCCGCATGGCCCTGAGCCTCTCGCGGCCCTGAACCTCTCGCTGAATGTCTGCCGCTAGGTTCCACAAGAACTGGCAGTAGCCATTTAGCGAATGGCGCAGGGCTGTGCAGGAGCTTGAGAAGATCACTCCTGCGTGCCACGAGCCCTGAAGGAGGTGCGTAGGGCAGAAGCGCAGTCCTGCCCATACACTGCTGGACAACCAGGGATAACTGAAAAGGTATGCAGGGGGGGGAGGGGGGAAGAGGGGTGGTAAAAAAAATGTATTTGTATTAGTCAGGACGGGAGGGATCTCTCCTATCCTGGCCTACCACTAGACCACCAGAGGTGGAAGAGGAGGTGGGGCAGGGTGCACAGCCTGGCAGGGTGCAGTGCACAGCCTGGCAAGTAGTGAGGGGGCTGGCTGCATAGCCTGGTAAGACAGGGAGGGTAGGGGTTGGGTGCAGAGCCTAGTAGGGCAGGGGGCTGGGTGCGGAGCTTTGCAGGGCAGGGCGTGAAGGAGAGGACACTGGCTGCAGATCCTGGAAGGGCATGCCACTTGAATTTTAAGCCCCTCTTATATTCGAGTCAACCATTTTCCCTCTTTTGGGGTATATACGGTAACTGGTAGAATACATTTAATGCAGACAACTGCAAAGGGTAGGGAAAAACAATCTCAACTACAGGTATAAAATTCAGAGATATAAAAAGGTATTAAAAATAACTTTATTTATAGAGGCCTTTTCTTGAAAGCTGCTCATTTTAATAATACTGTTGGAGAGTTTTTAATATTCATTGTATTGTTTTAAAAAATTGTGTATGTACCTACTCTCTTGATGAGCCTTGAGGCCGCGTTAAAAGGCTTTGTAGTACTTTTGCAGTTAGCATGTGGTAACCTGAATGTTAAGTACTTTTCATGTTAGGGGGCAGCATGAGCAGAGAATGGACATGAAAGGTGTTTTGTGGTTAGAATGCAGCAAATACCATGGGCTAACGCACATGCAGTTAACACAGGACCACACCTCCTAAATAGGAAGCACTAATGGGAGAATTGTATATATGGCATTGACCATTAGGCACAACTTCTGCATCAATTTTTTTTATGCAGAAAAGCATTCTAACAGATACAAGGTGCCCAAAGAGGGAAGAAATGGCACAAAAACACATGCACCCATTTATAGAATAGTGCCGGTGTTTCCATGCAGATCTGCAAAGAGGCATGGGTGGATTAGAGGCATTCCCATAAAATGAGCACAGCGTTGTATAGTAGTGTGGATCCGCATCCAACTTGCAAGCCAGGATTTACGCCAAATTTCAGTTAGTATAATTCCTCATTCCCAAAGTTGAACGCAGATCCTGGCACTATATGCTATTCTATAAAGGGCACCGATCCTGGAACACCTGCTATAGAATTCCATGCCAATTTTTTTTTTCCAGTGCTGAATTTTGATTGCCATTTTCTAAATTTAGCCCTAATTGCTTTTATGTTAACCTGAAGCAGGTATCACAAGTTAATGGAGGACCTGCAACAGAAAATATTGGGGATACCTCCAATAGCCTCTGTTAAATTTACAGCTACCACATGGTAAGATGACACACTAAGCTGCACAAATTGCAAATATTACCACGGTTTAGTAAAAGTTTCCATTTTGCTTAAGCCTATTCTGTTCAGTTATACTGAAGGCCAAAAAGAAAACCTAAAACTGCCAAAAAAACTGCAAAGACAGCAAAAAATTTGGCAGATAATATGGAGAAAGGAGGACACCTCACGCCATAAAACTCTGGAGAGAGGGAGAAAAGGAAACAATTAGAAAACAAAAATAAATCTGTTTCACTCAGTATCAGGGACTTAAGAAGCAGTTGTAAAGCTTCCACAAGTGTCCCCTGGGCTGACAACTTCAAGAGACTAATTATAACCCAAGTGGGATACATCATAACGTCTCTGCCTATGAAACAGTGAAGCAAAAAAATCAAAGCAAACACTAATATGTGTCCTCTTCTCTCCATATTATCAGCCATTATGAAACCATTGAAAAATAATTAAAATTCTGTGTACCATTTTGCTGTAAGTCTATGAGATAGACATGGCGGAAATCCACAGATTGCCCCAGATCGGTGGCATAGAATGCTGCTACTATTTGGGTTTTTGCCAGGTACTTGTGACTTGGATTGGCCTCTGTGAAGACGGGATACTTGGCTAGAAGGACTCAGTGCCGTACCAAGGGGGGGGAGGCCCGCCCCAGGTGCACGCTCCAAGGGGGTGCACAGCCGGCTGGATCCGGAACCTCCCGTGCTGCTCCAAACGGCATCTCAGCACGGCTGCCGTACTTAGAGCAGAGTCGGCAGCTGCACTGAAGTGAACGAAGGTCCCGCAATGACTGCGCCGTCTACCGCCTCTGTTTCGAAGAGGTAAGTGACGTTGGGGGGACCGGAAGCCGCAGTCATCACGGGATCTTACCGCAACTAACTGCATCTACCAGCCCAGCCCCCTCCGACATCACTTACCTCTTCCATCCGGAGCAGAAGCAGTCATTGCGGGACCTTTGGGATGGAGAAAGGAAGGAGCATAGTAGGGTGGTGAAAGGAGGTCAGGGTGGCATGGAAGGGTGTGGAGGGTGAGAAAGGGAGTCAAGGTGGTATGGAATCATGCTGAAGGGTGACAAAGGGGAGGAGGTCAGGATGGTATGGAATCATGGTAGAGGGTGACAAAGGGGGGGTAATGGTGGTATGGAATTATGGTGAAGAGTGAGAAAGGATGTCAGGGTGGTATGGAATCATGGTGAAGGGTGAGAACGGGGGTCAGGGTGGTATGGAAGCGTGGTGGAGGGAGAGAAAGGGGCATATGCCGATGGAATTGCAGGGAAAGAGACATAAGGGGGAAGGATACTGCATGGAATTGGATTGGAGGGAGAGAAAGGGAGCAGATGCTGATGGAAGTGGGGGGAAGGGAGAAGACAGAGTGAAATGCCAGACCATGTGGGTTGTGGGAGAGGGAAGGGAAGAAGAGGAGAGGAGAGATTCCAGACCATTGGAGGAGGGAAGGGAGGAAGATGGATGCCAGACTAATGGGGGTGAAGGGAGAAATGAAAGGGGGATGCATAAAGTTTCTAGAATGGAAATAGAAAGAGAGAAGATGCCATATAGAAGGGGCAGAGAGAGGGTAGACAATGGATGAAAGGAAGAGAGTGACAAAAAGATGAGGAAAGCAGAAACCAGAGAAGACAAGGTAGAAAAATTTATTTATTTATTTTTTGTTTTAGGTGAGGTGCATCGCTGTTTCTGTGATGTTGCATTGTATGCAGAGTCCAGCTTCTTGGAGCTTCAGTTTAACCTTTGTCTACGTATTTTTATTCTATCTCCCCATTTACAAAACTGTAGAGCGTGTTTTAGCATTGGCATCTGAGCTGTTACCACCGTGGCTAAAAACCACACTACAGTTTTGTAAAAGGGGGAGGAGTTAATTTGTGATTACATACTAGGCAAAGGTGTTTTCTGTGTGTTCGAAAAGACATGGTTTTCTGTTAGGATTGACTGTGTAGGATTGATCTGTACTAGTCTGGCTTGTTTAGTTTTACAATGGGTTTATTGATGTACTGCTCACTGCAGTATGTAAGATGCTGCCTTTTCCTAGATATTCATGTGTGAAGTGTGGATTGTTACAAAAAATCATGTTTTTCATACAGATGGGGGGGTGTCAAAAAATGATGGGCCCCGGGTGTCAAATATGCTAGGTATGCCACTGGTAGGACCATTGGTCTGACCCAGTAAAGCTGTTCTTATGCTTTTAAAAGGAAAACTGTACACTGAAAAAACACCCAAAACATACCACACAAATACTGTTATTTTATGCAGAATTCCAATTGTCCATCTGAGTTACTTTCATTCAAAAAGGGCACCAAGTAAGAGAAATGCCTGGATGCTAATTACGAAAGGGTAATTATTCAGTTGGGAGTGGTGAGCTTTTTTTTTTTTAAGCTGCTGACAGTTTATGCCCTAATATTCAATGCTGGACCATGTCTGATCATTAGCGCTGAATGTCCAGCATTGTGCGGCCAGCTCTCTCTTATGCAGTTAAGTGCACTATTCAATGAACTTGGATTAAGATAGAACCGAGCTTCATGCACTCCAATTTGTCCACTTAACCCAGTAAGTTAAGTGCTGAATATTGGCACGTAACCACATAAATGTTAACTCTGTCCCTGAAACATCGACAAAACTGCCAGCTTTCAGTTTGTTCAGCGGCACTAACCGCTATCAACACTGAATATCAGTGGATAGTCCCACACACATGCAACTTAACTGGCCAGGAGCCTATTCTACGCATTTAAATTGGCGTGGAGGGGCATAATCAAAAGAAACGTCTAAGTCCGTTTTGGTCTAACTCACTAGTCGTCCAAGGTTGGACACGGGAAAAGGTCTATTTTCAAAAAATACATACAGCATATTTTTTTATTCGAAAATCATCCAACTGTACATCCAGCCGTCTAATCGTCCAGACCGATAAGTCGTCCATCTTTATACCCCATTTTCGGCCAAAAATTTGTCCAATTCAAAAACGCCAAGAAAAAGACCTTTTGGATGTGGGAGGGGCCAGAAAAGTAAGGGACTGGACACCCAGACATGGCAACAGTGTAGTGGGGCATCTTACAGGGCACTGCTGTGAACTTCACAAAAAGAGTGCCACATAAACATCTCACAACAGCGCCATTATAAGTCATGGTGAGCCCCCCCAAAACATCCTCAGAATCTATTAGACTCACCTATCTACCACCCCAATAGACCTTATGGCTGCAGGAGCCACTTATATGGCAGTACAAAAGAGTTTGGGTTTTTTTTGGAGGGTACACATGTTTCTCCATGAATGCACTGATTAGAGTGGCTTATGGTCCTGGGTCCTTCTCTCCATGGTTCATTAACCCACCCCCAAGACCACTTAAGCCACCTCTGTGCAGCTCTATTAGGCTTTCCTATGTCAGGCTGCCAGGTGCTAATGTTCTGGAGGCGGATAAGTAAAGTTGTTATTATGTTTTTATGAGGGGGGGAAGTCAGTGATCACTAGGGCTGTGTGTGGGGTTCTGTACTTTGTGTCTGCAGTACTTATCTGGTCACTTTGGATACCTTTTGTGAACTTAGACCTGGTTTTAGATGGCCTAAGTCACAACGTCCAAGTTCTGTCTAGGCAGTGTTGTAAAACCTTCGGATATACATGCAGTACGACTAAGTCTAGGATGGGCCACGTCCCGCCCAAATCCTGCCCTCACCACTCCTCCTAAAACACCCCTTTTAGCTCTGGTCATTCAGCAGCACTGTGAAGGCCTAAGTCATTTTTAAATACGTCTAAAACCCTGTTCGATTATTGGCACTTGGACGTTTTTTATTATTGATCGTTCAAGTGCCAATTTAGGCTGGTTTTTCGATGTTTTTCTGTTTTGATTATGAACCCCTTAGCATGTTGACCTGTTAAAGTTTTTAGAAACCATGAAAAGGCAGATATTGCATGAATGCGTATTATACTCACTAGTAAGACAATTACCAGAAAGTGACTTGCCCATCTCAAAAGATACATGGAAGTCAGAATGATTCAAAATTATTTTAGAACATACATGTTCACACATATCACTTTTTTCAGAGCTCATTTTCAAAGCTAAGCTTATCCGCCCATCAAAACAGAGCATTCAAAACCCACTTATCTGGAATGGCTGAGACTCTCGTGGCAGACAGACAAATTAAAATGAAGCCATGAGACAGCAAAGCTGTCTGTTCCGAATGGGCCCATCAGAGGCCACTGTGTATCATCAGAAGAGTGACGGGGAGGAGACATTCCGGAACTTGGAGGCGAGGAGGATGGCAGTTTGAGTGCAGAGCTCCTCTCCCTGGACATTCTCACTAAAGATTATATAACTATTTAATCCCTTCAGTTTAACTAGTGATTTCAGATGGCTTCAAGAAAACAACTTACATTGGATACTGTATTTACTACAGATGGGAAAACTAAAAGTCCAAAACCAAACCCTGTAACACCATCTAACACCATTCCAGTAGGGGAGAGCCGACGGAGGAGGGCTGCAGTCCGGCCATCGGACCAACAGTCAGCTCAGGGGCCCGTTCAAGCTGGACTTCAGTTTTGACTGTTTTGATTTTATTTTCACTTCTTTTTAGTTTATGATATATTTTTTAATCTCACTTATTGTTTTACCACTTATTTTGTTTTATTTTATCATTCAAATTTCATTTAAATTTCCCCAGAATTCTATTGCTTCAACGGTTCTCCCTCTGCATCTATTCTTATCTCCCCTCTTTTTAACCTTTCAAATTCCTTTAGATCATTGTAATCTTATTAGTATGCTTATTTTCTTATTTTTCTCCTCTATCTCTATTTTCTTTCTTTATTACTCTTCTAATTGTCATTTTTCTTGGTACTTTAGTTAGATTGTGAGCCTTCGGGACAGTAAGGGAATTTCTAAGTACCTATCTTACTTATAATTTTAATGCACCAATATATTCATTGTAACCCGTTCTGGGCTCTTTTGGGAGGACGGGCTAAAAAATCGAATAAATAAATAAATAAAACTAAGCAGGCTCCATAGGAGTGAGCATGGAGAAAAAAGGAAGGGCTGTAAATGGTGGGTAGGCATAGAGGAGAGTGAAGAGGCTAGAAGAGAAGTAAGAAGTAAGTAAGGCAAATGTGTGTGTGGGGGGGAGAAAATAGAAGGCTGAATAAATGAGTTAGTTGAAGGGGCTCTATGGGGGCCTTTTAATACAGTGTGTTAAGCAATTAACATACAACTTACCATGTTACTATGCTGATACTACAGTATATAAAAACATGTACTAATTCACACTTTAACTACATATGGTATTAGGAATCAGGCACTGGGCATGTTATGGATGCAGAATGGGTGTGGACTAGAGAATGACACGGTGTCAAAATTCATCACTGTTCCTGTCCCCATGGATAACAATGGGAAACAATCCCCATGTCATTCTTTAAGGAGAGAGGGTAGAAATCAGGTTGTGAATGGGCACAACCACTGACCCTCGAGTCTTGCATTGAAAAATCAAGTTTCAAGTTTTAGTATTTTTAATATACCGACCATCAACAAGTATCTAGCTGGTTTACAACGCTATGATAAAATAAAGAATTAAAATAATGCTTATAAAAGGGGGAAAAGTGGACATTGAAGACATTTTACAAAAACATACATGAGAGTGGGGATAGAAGAAGAAAGGTGGGGGTAAAGTTACATTGTTAAAAAGAAAAAGAGGAAAAGAAAAAAAAAAAAAAACCCA